>NC_009327.2:244692-288957 GCF_000002845.2 Leishmania braziliensis MHOM/BR/75/M2904
TTCACTCCACCTCAACTCGCACTTCCCTATCGTGCTCGCCACTTCATCTGGCGAGCGTTAACCCCCCACACACTCTTCTTTCGCACGTGGTCGTCGGGGCAACGAAAACATAAACGCGCACACACTCCTGTGAAAACTGAAAACAAGAAAAGTTATTCCGCTGTCACTTTGCTCTGTTACCATCACCGGCATCGTTATTCACGATCGCTTTCCCTCGTGCTTTTCCCGTGTGTGTGTGTTTTTTTCTTTTTGTTGTTGTTGTTGTTGTTCTTGTGTGTTTTTCTTTTCTTCTTCCCTCTTTCTCCTTTTTTTTTCTTGTTTCTTGAAGCGTCTGTGGGCATACATCTGAGAACTCACGCACCTACCGTCCATACCCACACCTTGTCCAAGAAGACACTCATTACTCGCCTCCCACAGCTGACTACTGCTGTTGCCGCTTACTGACGGAGTTGCGCGTCGTTTCTTTTTTTTTTTTTTTGTGTGTGTGTGTGTGTGTGTGCTTCCCTTGTCGTACGTCGAGCGAAAAGAGACCCAGTAAATACCAACAACAAGGGAGACTACGGAAAGCAGACCAAGGGGACAAGCACGGATTTTTTTTTCGTCGGCCACACAAGCCTCCCGTAGTTTACCTACAGACCCCCAGGCTTCCACACCTCATCGACAGCATCGGAGCGTCTTGTGTCTTCCTGCGAAGAAAAAAAAACTAGCGTACACACACGTGTCTACGTAAAGCTCACACGTACATTTCAACTGCATTTGTTTCTGTGCTCCTTTTTTACTCGTGCCTCGACCTTGGCGCTCTCTCCCTCACTCTCCTTTTTTGTCTGAGGTTGCGCTGGAGAGTGGTGCCTGGCACTGCTTTGCACAGCCGCGCACGCAGGAAACAACAACCAAAAAAGAGCATCCGTGATTTTATCAGCGTTCGCCTTTTCCCTCTCGCTTCTCTTTTCGTTCTTGCAAACATTCACACATTTCACCACCACATACTCACACTCACGCGCTGCTGTTCTTTCGATTGCTGTACGCAACTCCCCGGAGAGTTCTCCCCACCTTCTTCCAATCATTAGTCCATCACGAGAGAAACAAAGAGAGGGCGAGAGTGGCGGTAGCGAACAACGAAAGCCAGCGAAGAGGCGTGCGCTTGCTTTATGTACTCACACCACTACCTTAGCTGTTCGTGTTGTATCCTGCTTGAGATCTCTTCGAAGAGGCGTGCAAAAAAAGAGTCACCGTTTTTTTTTGGCACCTTGGGACGCGGAAAGGGACGTCGTTGATCCTGCGCACGATAAGGGTGCGCACTCGGGAGTTGGCGCTGGCGCATAACTCCATCTCTCACCCCGCCTCACTCTCTCTGCACCGCTATCAAGACCAAGGCAGCAACAGCAGCAGCAGCGACAAAAAAAAGAGAAAACGACGGTCTTTTATATACACAAATTGACCCTCTTCGTTTCTTTTCTCTCCTTCGTGTTGCAGCTCTGTTTCGTGCCGCCGTCTACTCGCTCCCTTCTTTCTTTCGCACCTCATCTGACAGCCTGCCTGCTTTGGTTTTCGGCTGTCGTGTCTTTTTGCGTTGTCGTTTGCCTCCTGGCGATTATGCGTTGAGCGTTTTTCTCGTCTTGCAGCGCAACACTTTTTTTTTTTTAAATTGCTCACCCTCCTAGTGGTTTCGCCTGTTGCCATTTTTTCTTGTACTTGGTGCTGCTGTGCTTTGTGTTCTACTTTTGAGTCTTGCCCTGGTTTTGCTTTTTGACTTGCCACGCTGTTCCGCTCCACACTACCCAGCTTCTCTGTCTCTCACTGCATTTTCTCTCTTTCCCTCTCTTCCGGAGCGTGTTTTATAGCATTGTACAGCTTTGCCCCCCCCCCTTCTCTCTCCCTCTCTCTTTCTTGCGTCTTTCGTTCAAGTAGCTTTTTCTTCTTTTCTTTCGCTTCCCCCTCTCCGTTTTAACAGTTTTTCTTTTTCTTTTGTTCCCCTTTTCGTGTCGTCTATCTCGTTTGTGTTATCTGCTCCTGCCAAGTCTTAACTCTTCAAGCGTTCTATCGGTTCTCCAGCTTTCTTTTTTATTTATTTTCTGCTGTTGCCCTTTCCCCACCCCCTGTCCTTCCCTCATTTTCTCTTACCACGGACATCTTCGTCTTGTCGCCTATTATTCTCCGATATCGACTCCTCCCCTGCATATAGAGATATACTCGCCGGGTGAGACGCAGATACAGAACGAGCGTTCAGTCATTTCTAGCCGTCGTCACTGTCACTGCATTGCTGCCCTATTGGAGGACCCTTTTGATATCTTTTTTTGTCTTCGCTTCATTGTAGCGCCTCCTCTCTTGGTGGCCTTCTGCAGGTGTGTCGAGGCACTGCAGGCCTTGAGGTTGCCCAAACGGAGAACCTCTGCCGGTGTCGTTCGCGTTTTCCTTTTCCTTGCGTCTTTGTTGTGGAGGAAGCTCGTTTACGTGTATTTGCGCGTATGCGTGCGTGCCTGATCCCTCGGGGCTTCTCTTCTGTCCTTGTCCTCTGTGCGCGCGTCTTTTTTTTGCTTCTCTTTTCAGCCAAGCTTTCCTCTTTCTTTCACTTTCATCACTTGTTTTCCTGTATTTTTCTTCTCTCTCACTCGTTTTCTCGATTTACACCATGCCCAGCGCGCATCCACAGAACCGCAACTGGAGCTCCTCCAACTCGGGCGAGGTCCGGTTGCGTCAGAGTCCCGCGTCTGCCTCTGAAGGCCGCCGCAGTCCCAATGGCCGTCGCTCCTATCAAGAGCGCATCACGACGGTGCGCTTTATCCAGCCATCGACGGGCGAGACGATGTGCACAAAGCTGAACCGCGTGCAGCGGACCAAAACGAAGCCTGATAATGATGCGGAACTGTGCGAAAGTTTTCTCAAAGGCCACTGCGATTCTGGCAACGGGTGTCAGTACGTTCACGTGCCAAAGCAGTACCTGTGGCGCCTGCTGAGCCCCTGCGTAGACCCCAAGACGCTCTTCTACTACCCTGGGTTCAACGTGCGCTGCTACACCCCTGACATGAACGTGTACTACGACATCCCTAGCGAGTTCATTTACCAAACAAAGGGAAGCGACCGCTACGTGGAGCTCTTCAACGACAATGGCGACAACTTCAAGGACAAGTGCCGTCTGTGCCCAAACCTGCAGTCGCACGGCATGTGTGACGACAACGAACACTGCGACGACATTCACTGTGCTGTGGCAGACCTCGATCAGTTTCCGCACATTGCTACCCATCGCGCCACCAGGGAGGCTGTCGTCCGCTATGAGCATATGCCACAAGAGCTCATCGTGCGCGTCTATCAGCCCAACACACCAGGTGACGGCATGGACTTCAACGGCGACGACGTTCTCCGTACAGCAGGTGCCACACAGTACGAAGATGCGTACAGGCAGACTGGTGGTGTTCCGGCACTGAAGATGCAGCACTGCGCCCATTTTCAAACGAAGAAGCTGTGCCGCATGGGCGACGGCTGCCGCTTCTTACACGTTGTCTCCGTCGCGTTGGCCAGCCCCGCGCCGGACGAGGAGGGGTCGATCAACTCGTCGCCAACCCCGGCAACGACCACGGCGTTTGCCACCAGTGCACCTAACGCAGTCATCACCACCTCTACTGTGGCAAAGTCGCCAACAAGAGCGGCGCCGGGAACAACTATAACTGCGGGACGCCAGCTGTACGAGGAGGATGTTGCGATGAACGCAGCGGCTGAGATGGCGGCGATTGCGATGGCTGCCGAAGAGCCACGATACACCGGCTCCCAAGCGGATAACACCACGTTAGGGGCGCCGAGGAACGGACGCCTCCATAAGTACGGCGCTCAGGCGGCGGTGCCGCAGCAGTCGAACTCTATCTGTCCGTACGGTGGAGTGTCAATGGGACCCGTGAAGGGGCGCGTGTCGCCTGTGCAGTGCCGCTCCAGTGGACGTCTATCGCCGATTAGGGTAGTCGTGACGCCGGGTCAAATGGAGGGGGCGCCGGCTCAGCGTCTCTCGCCCATCTCTCTGCAGAGTGGTGGCGCTTCAGGTATGCCCACACAACAGCCCCTCAGTCGCACTTCGCCGCTCCGTCGTAACAACCCTTACTCACTCTCGCCCCCCTCCACGAGTTTCAACTGAGCAGCATTGGGGACGCACCACTATCGTCTTTATAAAGCAGCACCAGCTCCCGCCCGTATACAATACATCCACCGCCACTGTACACGCTGGGGCCCCTCATCGCTTGGTAAGGTATGCGGTGTTCACAAACTCCTTGTAACCCCTCATTTCCTCCCTGTAGTACTATCACACACACACACACACCCACACACACACGTCTGTGCAGACTCAGTTTCGCCGATACGCATAACCAGGCCCGCTTCCTTTCTTATCAGCTTTTTTTTTTCGGCGCACTCTCTTTTCCCCCCTTACCTTTTCCTCTCCCTCCCTTTCTGTCCCTCTTCCCCCTGTCTTGGCTCTATGCGCCACCCACAATTCTCTTCCTTCACCTCCACTCCGCTTCTTATAATCATTGGATCCTCTCTTGTACGCGTTGTTTTCTTTGCTGTTTGTCCCCCTCTTTTTTTTTCTGTGCTGCTTCTCGTTTTCGTGTGTTTGTGTGTTGTTACCTCAGCGGCACAATGCCGCCTTGTTTCCCCCTCTTTTCGCTTCATTATGCTCTTCATGTCGTTCTCTTTTCGCTTATTTCTTTTCGTCCATGAGCCCGTACCGCCTTGATGAGAGTAGACGATGACACAATTGCGTTCTTCACCTGCATGTTGCTCTGACGTCTTGACGAGGAAGCCTACAAGCATGATTGCGTACCTGTAAGCGTGCTGGGTGATGCTCTTGTGCCACTGCTTGTGTTTTGCGTGAGGCTTGGTTTTTTCTTTTGCCTGTGCGTGTGGGTGTGTGTATGTCTCTGCCTGACAGTCGGAACACCTGACGTGCATCGCTTTTGTTGTTGTTACTATCCCCTTTACGCTAGTACGGTGCCCCTCCTTCCACCTCTAAAATAAAAAGTCAACGAGAGGAACCACGAGAAGAATACACAGACAATCCACAGAAAGCGAAAAGGAAAAAAAAGCAAACATGTGGGGTATCGGTGATGCCTCCGATTGTCTGGCTTCGTCTTCCCTTCCTCCGGGTGTTTTCATTTCCATTCTTGGGTGATGCGCTCTCGGTGCCACAGTTTGGATTCAAAATAACTTCGACACTTTTTTTTTTGCTTCTCACTGCTGGCGTCTTCCCTATTTACAGCTCTCCTCCTGTTTTGAGTCACTGTTACTGTTGTGCACGTGTGGTTTGACCACTGCTCATTACATTGCGCGTCCTTTCTGTTTCTTCGTTTTCTGCTCGACTGAAGCGAATTCATGGAGCGAATAAAGAAAGACAAGGGTATGCAAACAAGAGCGGTGGTAAATACTCGAGTAGCTGCACATGTACTCTCCTTCTTTCAGGTTCACCTCTCTGCAGACAAGCTCAAGGTTGCACACACGCACACGCACCCTCGTGCACTGTGCTTGAAAAGGTGCTTTTCACCTTTCTTTTCTTCAGCACGCATTGCTTTCACTGTGACTGTAGAGTGAGTAGGTAATTTATTTCTCCGAGCTCTCTTTCTCTTCTTTCCCCCTTTTCGCTTACACTTATCGAGCTACACTGATGGCTGCATCGAATTCTCTGCGTGTCTATCCGTACGAGTGAGTGACTGTGTGTGTATGTGTGTTCTTCGAATTATGGAACCGCCCGTTCTTTCTTTTTTTTTTTACTTTCGGTTTCAGCCAGTGAATGTTTTACCTCTTTTCCTACTCACTTTCCCCACCCTCTGTCTTCATTTTGCTTTTTTATTCTTCTCTTTATTGTTTTCTGCTCGCTTTCCTTTCTCTTCCCTTCTCATTATGTCGATTAAAGAAGTCAATCGATGTAAACTGGAATCACTTTGCGTTCCCCTCTTCGTCTTTCATTCATTCTTATCTTTCGCTTCGCTTCCTTCACATCTCTTTTTTTTTTTTGGATACTTCAACCTCCTGCAAACGTGGGGTTGTGCTATCGCGCAGCACCGCAGACTGCTTCTCGGCTTCATTTTTTCTCTACCTTTCGGTCTCTCTTCTTCCCTCTATTGCTTTACATTCTCTCTTTTTCGGTTTTGCCTTTCTTTTCCTGCGTTGGTATGTTGTGCCAGTTTCTCTGGGTTCTGGTTGGTTCTCCTCATTTTTTTTTATTTTTTTTTGCTTCACCTTGATCGGAGTAAATCGGGTGGGTGCCTAACATGTTTTTATACCCTCGTGTTGGCAACATTCACTCATCCCTCTATTCACCATGAATACTATGTTTTTTTTTTTTTCTTGCGCTCTTTTCCCTGTTTTACCTTTCCACTCTCTTTAGCCCCCGACGTCTCTTTTCATTTTCGTTTTTTTTTTTTTGTTCTTCCTCCTCAAGAGAGTTTGTACCACCCTTTTTGTTCCTTTCTTTACCCCTCTTTTTTTCTTTCTGTTCAGCATCTTTTTCTTGTTTTGAGGCGTGTACGAGTAGAGCTGGGCCACTAGTGCTGCTCTCTCTCTCTTTCTCTCTCTCGCGCGCGCGCGTTTGCCCGCCCTTTCCCCTCTTCAGTTTTGTTTACTTTTGCTCTTCCTTTTTCTTTGTGCCACTTTTGTAGACGTTTTTTCTTCTCTAGTGCACTTTGTTCCCGCTTCCCCACCCCTCCCCCTTTTTACTCGTTCTCTTCCCCCTCTTCTCCTTTATGCAGCTTTTTTTTTTTTTGCTTCTCCTCCGCAGAGACACGCTGTGGGGTTTTTCTTCTCGGAGCGAGCGGCAGCACACACACGCAAAGGAACGGAAAAGAAAAGCAAAAAAATATACCTCAGACAATGACCGTGTGACAGGGAGAGATGGTCGAAAGTGTGCCGTAATTTCAAATATACGGGCAGTGCGTTATTGTTGTCGTTGCACGCCTTTCACTTCGTTGCCTTTTTCCTTTTTTTGTTTCGCCTTGTTTGTCAGTCTCTCTTTTTTTGTGCGCGGAGGTTTCTTGACGCGGTTCTCTTGTTGTGTTTAATTCCCCAACGAATTTGGTGCTCCCTTCGTTGACCTTTCGTGATTTCTGCTTCCCTCACTCTCGCGCTGCACTCTCGTTTTCTGCCCTGAGTTTATATACTTTCTTTGCGACTCTCTTTGCGCATGAGGACTCGTCGTCTCTAATCCCCCTTTTTTCTTTTCCTCTTTAGCGCTTTCGGTTTTCCCCTCTCTGTGTAATCCCACACTTTCTTCATATCATCACGTTACTGACATACGTGTCTCCCCCCTTTTCGATGTGTGGGCTGGCTTGCTTTGCTGATTTTGATCCAGAAGTTTCTCCGGGTTCTTTTTCTTGCATTGCTCCGCATGAGCTCTTCCTCCCGCATAATCAAATGGGCCTTTTTCAATCTTTTTTTTTTCCAAGTCGGCCGGCAGCCATTGAGACAAAAAAAACACACATTGTTTCCCCGTCTCTTTCTTCCGAAGTCCATCTCACGCAGACATGTGTTCCTACGCATCTCCGAAGAGAGAAAGAGGCTGTCATGAATGTTCATACGTATTGATGCCTCCTTGAAGCAGTGCGTACCTTGTTGGTGAGTTCCGAGGCGTGGCACCACTTCGCGCCGTGACAAACTGGTCGTACATGTGTGAAGGCAGAGCGTGGGAGGCAGGCTGGTGAACGAAGGGGCCAAAGGGAAATCGGTGTGGTAAAAGGGAGGCTTCAAGGAGGGGCGGCACGAATGGTTCCCGTGCGCGTTTCCCCTTTCTTTTTTCTTTTTTTTTTTGTTGTTTCTTGCTGGGATTTTTCTATTCACCTCTTTCCCTTGTCTGCTGCTTCCTCTTCACCGCCGCTCTCTGTTAATGTCGCTTTCGTGCCCTTGACTATCCCCCTTTCTTTTGCCGATTGCCTCTCGCGTTGATTGTTCTTGGGCGTACTGGCCTGAGTGGGATCGCCACCTTTCAGTGGGAAACATGACGGAGCCAAGAGGCGAAGGCGTGTGCACTCGTAATAGCCCGGGTCGGCTCTGTGGCTGTGTGGCTCTGTGGTGACTCGGGTTGATTTATGTGTCTCTGGGAGGCGTACGTGTGTATCTGCGACACTTCTTGCAGCATTTCTCATTCTTTGTTGACCTTCTCAGTTCCACGTAGCGGGTGCGCTCTCTCGCTCGCTCTCTTCGCTTCAAAACGTCAACGTGCTACTGCCCATCCCCGCATATTGCACCGTGTGTGTTGCCCTTCTGATTCTCACAGTCTTTTACCATTTTTTTTCTTTTTTTTTTTTTATTTTGCCTCCCGTGGATCGGTTTCTCTCCGTGTATCCTTCCTGTCTAGTCAGCTGCTCCTGCTGATTTTTTTTTATTTCTGCCTCTCGCTTTGTGGACCCTTGTCAAGTGTGTGTGGTCCGCCTGTCTACCACCCCCTTCCCCTCCAGCTCTTCTTAGCTTCTCTCGTGGACGCTGGCGTCTCCTGAGCCAGCGAGCGAGTCGCCTGGTGGAGGGGAAGGGATTTTGCCGCCCATTCATTTTGTATAAACATGTTTTCGCTTCCCTCCTCTCGATCTCGCCCCTTCCCCACGTTCCCCCGCTTTCTTCCCGGCTCTCGTTCCTTTTTAGCTCGTGCTCGCTGCTCCACTCTGACTTTGCTTTGCTTGATGTTGCTCGTCGCTCCGGCTCTCGTGTTTCACACGTGGTGCGCTTCTCCGTCTGCTGTCCCTTTGTTCTTTTCTCTACTTTTGGGGTGTTTGCCATTCGATCTTCCGCCCCCTTTCCTCCACTCAGTCACTCGCACCCACCCACAACAATGTTGTTGAAAGTCGATGACTGAATCGTGCCAGAGGCAGGTGGAGAAGGGTGTCGGGCAAGGGCAATATGGTGTTAAGAGAGAGAAGGACAGAGAAACGGCGCAGATAGGGGAAAGGGAAGGGCTAACTCTCACAAAAAAAAAGACGAATACAAAGCGCCTTCGACTCCACCTCATGGACCACATACATGCGTAGGGATGTGCCAGGAAGAGCAGCAGTGCGGGCGTGCAGACTCACGCTAAAAAGAGAAGAGCACAAGCACGATATGAATCAAAGCGCCTCTCTGTTTCCTTTTTCTCCTCTGTAGCTTTTTCCGGTGACTGGTGTGTGTGTGTGTGTGGAGGAGGTGAGTGACAGAGGTGCAAAAGTCGTGCAGCGACTGAAAAGACGCCATTTCATGTTGTGCTTTTCTCTTTAGAGTGATTGCTCCGCAGGTCCCCTCCCCTTCAGTCAGCCCTACCGCTGCGCCCTCTCTTCTCCTGCCCTCTTCCCACATCTGCAGATACGTTCGTTGTAATCCCCTTTTTCTATTTTGCGCCTCTCCCTCTTTCCTGCCTCTATTGTAGTTCACCAGTGCTGATGTCGGGGCACATACAAATGCGCCACAAGTCCTGTAACAACGTTTTTTTTTTTTGCACGCCTTGTTGGGGCTCTGTTATTTTGGCTTCCCAACCTCGGCTTCTCTCTCTCTCTGCGCCGCCAAGTGTTCTTGTCGTGTGTTATCCATCACCCCCTCCTCGTGTCCTCGTGTCCTCTTTTTCTCTTTCTCAACGTCTTCTCATGTCGGTCTTTCCTTTCCTACCTCGTTCGTTTGGGCTGGGATGTTTTTTTTTTTTACTTCCTCTCCTAGATGTTCCTCTCGCTTGCCCACAGGACCTTTTCGTTGTGGTCTTTGTTCGGCCTCTGTCGTGCGTGCCTCTGCCCCATGGCGGCCCCTCGTCCTCTTTTTCCTCTTTTTTCCTCTCTTTCACTGCTTTCGTTTTCGTTTCACCTTTGCCCATTTGTGTGTAACCGCCTTTTTTTTTTTGGTAGCTTTGTGTGCGCGTGTGCTACTGTCTTCCTCCTTGTCTCGCTGCTCTCTCCTGTGGTACGGTTCTCTCTCTCTCTCTGCATGTGCGTGTGCGTGTGTGCTTGGCCAGCTCTAGCCATTTTTTTTTTCTCCCCATTCTTCCACCGCGTGTGCGTATTTCTGCCAAACAGCACCCTTTTCTCTCTTGGTCTATTTTTTCGTTGTTATTCACTGATTGGTCTGTCCCATTGACTGAAAAGACGAAGAGAACAAGCTTGTTTGTGTTCTGCGCTGTGGCAATTGTGCGCCTTGTTGTTTTTGATTGGTCTCTTTTTCCTTCCTCATCTCTGTGTTTTTATCTCCTTCCTTTTTTGTCTTTATGACTCTTTTTCCTTTGTTTTTTTTTTTTTTCCCCTTCATCTGTCTGCCCTCTCCCTCCCTCTCTTCTTACCGGCAGCTCGCACATCCTTATCACGCCAATTTCATGTGCTGTTTCGCCCCCTTTTGTCTTTTCTTCTTCTGCCTTTCGCCATTCTCCCCTGTTTTTTTTTTTTCTTCTCCTGTTTCGCTTTACTTCATTCTTGCGTGCATATGGTTGCTGTTTCTCTCTCTTTCTCTTTCTGTTCATGTCCTGTTTTTCTTTTTTTTTCTCTTTCTGACTTGTATGTGTTTTTAGATCTGACTGTGTCGTCTCGCCTTTTTTCTTTTTTTTTTTCGCTCTTCGTGCGACTCGGGCACTCTAGCTTCAAGGTGCGCTTACAGGCGTGCGTCGTTTTGCTTTAGTGGCACGGGGTATGGAGGCGGGGAAGGTGGGAGGGGGCAACGACGGCGGTGTTGTGGCGAGGGAGAAGGCGATTTTGCCCTATTTTCGTGCTTGGTGTCTCCGCGTGTGTAGCTGTGAGTGGATGTGCGCGTTTTCTGCTGTTCTTTATCGGTTCCTCTCTTTGTACAACTCTCTTATTCTCATTTACCTTTTCATGTGTGCTCTCGTCGTCATCGTCGATCTTCTTTCTCCTTTTTTTTTGTGTTTTGACTGACGGTGCCGTCACCGCCCTGCCATGTGTCTGTGGTTGACGACGACGGGATCCCACCCGCACCCCGCCACATTGGGGAACTCTGCTCTCTCTGTGTGTGTGCGACGTACGCATGTTTACTCCTTGTGTGTGTGTTTTTTTTTTTCGCTCTCTGCCTCCTTTCCTTTCCCTGGTAGTCAAAGTGTATGCATTCGGCTTACCTGCGGAATGCTGGTCGAGGCCAAGACTCCGCTTTGTAGTGAGTGATAAAGCAATCTTAAGCGACTTTACTCTCGAAACATTAAACAGGAAGTAAAGCACGCTGAGGAGCCGAGGAGGGGAGAGTGAAAGCAGCGGCTGCGTACAGCAGGAACAGGACCATCTCATCTCACTCAGAACACCAGGGGGGCTGCCGTTCTATCATGACGATCCAAGCGAAATTCCGGCAGGAGAGGGCAAGGTGCGAAAAAGATGGCGACTGGCAGTGGAAATTTCAATGAAGGTATCGGTCTCAGTCTCATGTCGTTTCTTTTTGTCGCCGTTCGCTGTCTCCTCTCACATTGAACCTTTCCCCTACGCTCTACCCCCCTCCCCCACACCTTGCTGCTCGCGAGTTGGATCGCGCACTCTGACTGTCTTTTCTCCGCCACTCCATTTTCTGTCTCTTTCTTCATGGGCACTTTGTGGTACACTTGAGACTCGGTGTTTCTGTGGCGGCGCACCTGCAGTAAAGCGAAGGACGCAGGGAAGAGCCGCGCAGGAGAGCAGCTTCTGTTCGAATGGCAGGCGCAGGCTGCTGCTTCTTGCGCGGGTCGCTATGATCTCGGCTGTTGGAAACCGAAGGGGGGGAGTCGTGAGAGACGTAATGGGGGAACGACACTCAATCCAAAGCTAGAGGTTGCGCAACGAATAAGCACTTCTACTTGCAGGGATGTTGTCTCCGATGGAAGAGCCGAGAGTTTTAGCGACTTGCTTCTCGCCTTTTTCATCCCCACTCTCGTCTGTTTTGAGGCCTCCATTGAGGACAGTGCAGCTGTGCGTGTTTACAAGAGCAAATAACAACAAAAAGTGAGCACCCCGCGTTTCTATTTACGGCGCTTGACGTAACTTTTCTTTTCTTTGCTCTTTTACTCTGTGCTGGCGTTGATTCACTGACTGTGATTAGAGCAGCGACAGCAACATCAGGACAGAGAAAACCTCCTTCTTTCCCCATCCTCACCCACCTTTCTTCGTCCCTGCGGAGCAGTGAGCTGATAACTGAGGCACCCGGTTGCGCATTGTCTTACGTTAAGGGAAAAAATAAGGCGAAAGAGATGGTGCGCTACTCCCACACCCCTACGCTGACTTCTTTTGCTTTTACTGCCGGCGTTCTTGTTGCGTTTTTCTTCTCCGTTGCTTTCAAAATTCTCTGTTATGTTTTATCTGTGATTACCTCTCCGGCTTCGTGTACCTCCGTGACGCACCACCAATGCAACCCCGATCACCTTGAATCCCTTTTTTTTGTTCCTCTTTTTACTCTCCACTTTACCCTCCTTTTCCTCTTCCGACTACACCCCCCGCTAGCTCTCCGTATCCTCGACTAGAGCGACGAGTAGTCCACGAAGGTGCAAGGAAAAACCGAAAAACCCTAGTAAAGAAAAAATCTGGTGAAGGCGCGCGCATGCTCATGTGCAGGTGCCTGTGTGTGTGTGTGTGTTCTCTTTTCTTCAGCCGCGTACTGTGTGTTCATCTAGGCATTCCTGCGTGATTGCGTGAGTGCATACGTGTGCCTCGTGTGTTTCTCATGTCTTTACTATTCTCGTGTATGTGCTCCCCTCCCTCCCTTTCTATAACCCTTTCAGGTCTTCTGCTCGTTCTCGACTTCCCCTGTTTTTTCTTTCTTTCTCTCTGTCCTTTTTTTTTATTGCTCCTCTTTTCACTCTGTGCCGCCATCTCACTTCCACCACCCCTCCTTGCCGTTAACCACCGCTTCTTTCCATCATCCCTTCTTGCCTCCCTCTTTCCCTCTCTCCGTGTACGCGATTATGGAGCACAACGGTCACAACCCCCTACACCAGCCACACCAGACACTGAGAAACTACGACACGACTAGGCAAACGGAAGTGTGTGTGAAGAGAGCACAGGAATACACTTCGCAGTGAAGGTGCAAAGACTTGTTTGTTTCCGTGTGTGTGTGTGTGTGTGTGTGTGTGTGTGTGTGTGTGTATGTGTCAAGAAACGTGCCTACACAGTGACTTGAGTCGCCTCGAGAAAGTGTGAAGAAAATTGTGCGCAGCTGGGTTCGAAGGTGCTGCACTTCGGTAGGCTTCATTGGGACTGGAAAAAAAGAGGATGAGTTCAGGAGAAGCAACATACACCCCTGTACGCGTACCTGCATCTCTTTTCTTTTCCTGTGATGAGCAGGCAGGAAGTGAGAGACGGTGCTTCTCCAACCTCAAGGCCATAGCACCGGAGTAGCCTACAACGCATATTACTGGACTTTTTATCCTGATTTTTACTCTTTGCATTGCTGCTCTTCCTCTGATGTTTTCGTCCTTTGTTATCTCGTTTTTTTCCCTTGCTGTTTCCTGATAATGCCGGCCACCTCACTGTGGTGTCAGGGTCCCGTGACCGCTCTTGGTGTCGGCGGAGAGGCCTAGGGTGGGCCTGTGCCCACGAGACTTGCGGTCGTGATGACGCGTGCAGCGACTCACCGCGCCCTGTGTCGGCGATGCAGCAGGTGTGCGCGCGCTACAAGCCCGTCGCGTGCGCCTCTCGTTCCCGCGTGCCTGTGGGCATTGCGAATGGTGGAGGCGCGACAGAGTCGACAGGCTTGCAGCGTCGGGCATGCGAGAGGGACCGGCGCCAGCGGCGGCAGGCGTCTCACACGGGAAGAGCACGGGTGTTGTGCTTACGAGACGACAGGGGGCGCCCCTCGCCCAGCTGCCGGCCCTTTGGATCCGCGCAGGGGTGGGTGGCTGGGCGTGGCGGCATGGAGTGCCGATGGCGTGCTGCCTGCCGCTGTGCTGGGGGTGTGGTACGCCCACCCCTGCCATGGCGTCCGCTCCCGCCTGCATTTCTGCTATGCGAGCTGCCGACCCTGCGTTGTGCCCGGCATGGCACGCGAGCCTCGCGGACCGTGTATCCCGCAATGCGGGTGCGCGCGCCCTTCGCGCTGCGTGGGCTCGCCCGTCGGGTGCCGATGGCTGCCCCCCTCCCTCCCTCTGTGCCCCCTCCGAAGGACATGCCGCCGGCTCTTCGTGCGCCGGCGCGCTGCATCGGCAGGGATGGCCGAGGAGGGCAGCGGGGCCCCGCGCCGATCAGCCCCGCCCCGTGCATGTGCCACCTGTGCGGCGTCTCCTCTGCGCGACCGGGTGGGCCGATGAGGCACTGATGCCGGCTGCATGACGAGGCGGCCCCGGCTTACAGCCCCGAGTCCGCCAGGCCCCCATGTGTGGAGAGCCTCCAGGCCGCGTAATGGCATGCCGGCCGGGTGCCGGGTGTGGGGGAGCCCTGACCTGAGGCTGGGCCGATCCGACGGCAGAGAGACGCTTTGTCCTGGGCGAGGAGGGATCAGCGGCATTGCTGCCGGGGTGGAGGAGTGGCGGCTGCAGGCGTCTGTTCGCTCCCTCGCTCGTGGTCTGGTGTTCACGTCGAGTCTCTTTGGTGTCACTCTTGATTTGTTCAAGGACGTTGGACTTGTTCATATGAGGAGCATGTACATACCGACGAAAGCGCGCATTATTTTTTTTGGTGTGTTTTGCAACCTCAGGGAAGAGTTGTGGTGTATGAGATCCGAAGGGATCCTCAGGAGCGGAACGGGAAGACGCAAGGAAAGCGCAACATACAAAGAAATTTGTAAAATAGTTTCTGTTGGAAGCACAGCCAGGCGTATATGAAATGGTTTACTGGCTGTGAAGGCAATACCTTTGCGGGAAGTACGAACTAGTAATCAACGGAGCGCTGTTGATTGGAAGCGGGGAAGGGCGTAGGAGGGAGACCTGTCTTCGTGTTTCAAGCAATCTGCATTTATGGTGGGAGTGAACAAGTGGTGCTGCGAGAGAGGGAGAAAGGTGAAAATGCCTGTACTACTACTGTGTGATTTTGCGCATCTGCATGCGCCTATGGCTATGAGCGTGTTCTTTTTTTTTTTCGTTGTTGTTGTAGTGGTGGTTGTGTGTGATTCTTCCATTCTCTGTCTTTTTTCCTGTGAAGGGGCTACGTGTCTGAAGCGGTGAGGGTAACGTGACAACCCGCAAAACAAAGAAAAAACATTAGAGGCAACAAACGAAGCAGTTGATGCTTCAAAAAGAAGAAAGGGAGTCTGATGGCGATGATAGTGACAAGGATGTTGAGGGTGATGTTCATGGTCGATTGGCCACCTCCGTGTTGCCCTGTGTATAGCTTTTTGGCTTCTTCCTCTTTCCGCTGCCCATATTTCTCTCCTGTTGGGGATATGTCGAGCACCTTCAAGGGGGCTTTAGCGGAACATCTCTGGTTGACGCTCGCGTCATTTCCTTTTCTTACTGCGTTATGTAGAAAAGCCGAGGAGAGGAATAGGGTGGTGTTATGCAGAGGAAAAGCTCGAACAGCCTTCTGCTCTAGATGTCGCTGCTTCAAGCTCGAGATAGCGAATTTGTTTCACAACACTTCCACCTCCCACTGCGCACATACGCGTGTGCGGCTTCCTCATGTTCTTCCGGACTTCATCTTTTACTCTCTTTGCCCTCGCCTTCTCCCTTGTTGTGTGCTGGCTCTTCCTTGCGCTTTCTTTTCACACCTGCTGTACCTCCGCATCTGCGGTGATGTACGCAACACACCTCTTTCTTTCCTCTTATCCATCCTCACCTCTTCACATTCTCCTCTCCTCATGTAAACGTGCACACGCCCTCTCCACACACCCACACACACCTTGAAGAGATGCAAATTGCTCCGGTGCAACTACCCCTCCCCGCCTTCTCCCCCGTTGTAAAAACTCGTTTCTCTCTCTCTCTGTCTTCGACATACCTTTCGGTCTAGGACCAATCAAATCGTATCCAGTACAGCACACCACTTTTCTCCATTTTCCATTCTCTGGCTGTCTCAGTCAAACTGTACCACCACAACTCTCTCCCTGCGTTTCCTCCATTATAGGACTGCGTTTCAAGCTGCACACCCCCCCACACACACACTCACATATATCTCCCTCCCTCCCCCCTTTGTGTGTGTGTGTGTGCGTGCCACTCGCACTCCCTTTCTCTTATCACTACCATCTCCAGCACCGTCGAGAAGGCTCTAAGAATAAGAGTAGCATATAGTGTTCTTTGTGTTCTCCGCCGTCTCTCTTTCTCTCTCTCTCTTCCTTCGTTCCCTTCTCGTTTCATCTCGTACTGTCACTTTTTCCCCTCGCTTTCTCTTCACTTTTTATTCTGTTTTCGACTCTTTACAGTTGATCACTTTTGTGTGTGCATTTTTTTTTCCTCGCTGACGCTCCTCGCGGGGCTCTCCTGTTGGTGTGCCGTAGTTCTCCCCTCTCCTTGACCCCCCCCTGCCATCTCCTTTTTACGGTTACAGTGCTTGGGCCTTTTTTTTCGCTCTCTTTTGCTATACCATCCTTTCTCTCCTTTTCCGGCCTCTTTCGTTATTTCTATCTTCTTCCTCAGTGTCGACCTGACGTCTTTCTTTGTCATTCGGCTCATTTTTTCTCACGCTCTTACTCCCTCTCTGAGCTGCGCTTTTTCACGCATACCGCCACTGCCACCATTTCTCTTTCTTCGTTTCTCGTTTTCGCAGCTCTCTTGTTTTTTTTTTTTCGTCTTCTCCTTTCCGACTCTCTCATGGTATCCACAGACGCAAGACAATAGACAAAAGAAAACCTTCGTGTCCTGCGCCTTGTGAAAAGTCGTGCTTTGTTCTACTCCCTCGTTCTTTGTTTTATTCGGAAATACAGCCCTTTCTCGACTGTAGCGCGTCTACTCCTTTTTCTGTTTGAGTCGTTCTCTTCTCCTTCTCGTTCAGCATTTGCTTTAATTTTTCCCAGGTCGAGTTGCGCCTTCCTCTCTGTCCTTGTCTACCCTGCTGAGTCTCCCTTTCCACGCCCTTTCTTCACGTTTCTGTTGTTTCTGCTTCTCAGTCCGTCTCCTTTGTTTCTCTTTTTTGTTCCCCCCTCGTCGTTGTCTTTGTCGTTCTTGGTCCCTTGCCCACTCGCCGTGCTTGACACACGCTCTCCCTTTCTCTCTTGCCACACGCCGGTGTCGCTTCACTTGCTACCGCTGCACTTCCCTGTACACGATACTGCGCACGCGCGTGCATGTATGCCAGTGTGGCGGTGCCGAGAGTACTGTAGATTGTCGTAGAGGTGACTACGAAAAAGAATTAAGAAGGAACATACGATCTGAGCAGGTGCACGAGGAGTTACGGTGCTGCTCCGTTGACTTTCACGCATCCGAACGAGAAAAGAAACGACGTGGTATCGTCCTCGAACCCTTTTTTCTCCTATTCCTTTTCCTTTGCGCCTCTTCCCTTTTTCTTCTCTCTCCACGCTGTTTGTGATTGGCCAAAAGGAACACAAGCGAGCGGAGCCAACCACAAGAGGGGAAGAGACGTCTTTGCCGCTCTACATGCACGAAATACCATTCGCTACCCCAGTGACGTGATTATCATTCATTCAGGGACACGAAGGCCAAAGAAGCGAACCACGCACGTTCTCGTCACACCTTCGCTTTCTTGTTTGGCTTCGTTCTCCCGTTCTTACACGTATCAAAGATTCATTACCCCCCTCCCTCTGCCATCCTACCCCCGCCCCCCCTTACATCGGTGTTTGCCTTCTTTGCATGCAAAAGAGGAACGCGGCGGCGGAAGGGCAGACAAAAAAACGACGCACAAACGCACACGCGAGTACATCTATCAAAAGTAAGTCACACGAGGACACGTCGTCTCCCACATGCTGAGGCGGTGATACATTTCATCTTATTTTCAAATTTTCTGTCTTTTCTTTCTTTTGCTCACTTTATCGCTCGTGTTGCTGCGCTACGAGGCGCTCGGGTTTCTCATTTCTGATTGTTGTCTCGCCCTCACCATTTTTTTTTTGTTTCCCTGCCGTGTGGCTCCGCTGCAAGGATTTGCTTATTATCTCTCTTTCTCTGTGTAGCAGTGCTTTCCTTTCCCTCGGCGCCTCTTGGAAGTTTGTCTGCGAGGTTTCGTAACCGATTTGATCCTGCGAGGTGCACACGTTCCTTTACTAAGTTCGTGTGCGTGTGCGTGTACGTCCTCACCGACTCGCCAATATCCTTCGACGTGTACTCTGAGCAGTCGCTTTTCTTCACTCGTCTGACTGTTATTTTTCGATTCCTCACCAATCACGCTGCCTGTCCGACTTTACACCCTCTTTCTTCTGTGCTTGTGTATTGGTGCTCCACTTGCGTACTACCGTACCTTTAGTGAACACTTCGCTTCCCCCCTCTCCTGTTTTCCTTGAGCGCTGGTGTCACCTCTTTATTGTTCGCTCCCGCATTTGGGCTCTCTCTCTCTCTCCTCTCTTCTATTGCTCTTGTAGACTGGCTGGACAGCGCTGAATTCGGTCTTTTTCTCCGTTCGTCTTTGTGCGCTCTTACTGCTCTTTTTTTTTTTTACTTCGTTTTCGGCGCTCACAAAAAATTCACTGTTGCCCACGGCAGTTTTACACGTTTCTCGACTTTCTACTCTTCCCTTTCTCGTCTGCAATTCTTCCGTTCCGGTATTCATGTTTTGGAGTTGTCTCCACTCGCCACCGCTGCCTTTTTTTTTTATTTCGCCTGTATCTGTATTTCGCGTGTGAGTAGTATACACCACTCTTCCACACCTCGTTCCACCGCCCTTTCTTTCCTTTACTTCCTTTGGCTTGCCACAGGGGAGAAGCACGAGAAGTAAAAGGAAGGGAGCAAACTATACCAACAGCAGAGAAACGGCGGGGTAAAGCGGGGAGAAGGCAGCAACACAGCAAGAAAAGCGAAACCCACAGAGGAGAAGTCTTACATTGCTCGTGACTGGTTGGCACACAGTGCCGCTACGCCGCCGCTGCCGCCCTTGGTGTTTTCATCTCTCTTCTTCATTCGCTCTATCCAGCACGTCCTTTTTCGATCCCCCCCTCTCTTTGTATTTCACCCTTACATTGGTCATTCGCTTCCCCTTTTCTCCTTTTCTCCTTTTCGTCTTTCTTTTCTTGTTTCTTTATTTTGCTTTCTTTAAAGCACACCGCTGTAGTCCCTCTTTTCCTCTCTGTCTCCATCATCTCTTTCGTTGGATATTCACTTGTTTTCACTCTCTTTGTGCGTGTCTTCCCCCTTCGACTTCCCTTACTTAGACACTCATTTTTTTTTTTTGCTTCACGTCCTTTCCACTACTTTTTTCTCTTCCTCCTGATCTTGTCGTTTGTATTTTCCCTTTCTAGTTGCCTCTCATACGGATTTTGCAGGACTGACCCCGACGTGTTTCTGCAGGTTGGCCTGCCTTAGGCATACCTGCTACACTGTGTATGTGTGTGGGTGTGTGCGCTAAATCGCCTGCAGAGAACAGGTTTCTTACCGTCCTTATTCCGAACTCTTCGCATCCACTTGTGGTCTCGTGAACTACAAGGCCAGGAACGTGAGTCTTATAACACCCGCTACCGTGAGTGCACCCCTTCGGAGAGACGAAGCTGACGTACGGGTAATCTACACAGTATCGTGGTCTCTGCAGTGCTTGGCCAGGGATAAGAAGCGTTTCCACTACCACCCCCCCCAAAAAAAAAACAGTTTCAATTCATTTCGAAAACCAATAAGACAATGTTCTCCATGGATATCGCCAACAGCGGGAACCAACAGATGGTGTACCGCAACAACCAACCCCCGCAACAGCGTCAGCAGAACCTTCAGCATCAGCAGCAGCAACTACCGCAGCACCAAATGTTCTCGCCCCAGTATGGATATCAGCAGCAGCAACCTTACCTGGCGTATCCGAGCATTGCAAGCCCAAACCCTGGAAAGGGGGCGATGAACTTTATACCGTCACAGCAGTACATGCCTCAGCAGCAGATGTTCCCGTACGGCTACCCTCAGCAGCACCAGGCGCCGCTGAACCAGCAGTTCTTTCCTTCGATGATGACTCCACCGACTCAGCCGCCACCGCCGCTCGTGCGGTACAACCAGCAGGGCAACAATAACAGCACCAACCAGTGCGTGGGCAGCCATGCTGGTGGACATTCACGTTACCATGGCGGACGTGGACGCGGAGGCATTCATGGCGGATACGGTGGCCAGCTCCATCGGCAGGTGCACAACAGCTACTTTTACAATCAGCAGCACCACTACAGTAGCAACAATGCGGTGCCTGAAAAGACTCCGACCGTGCACATAATCCACCCCGAAACGAAGAAGGTCCTCAGTGTCAAGCTGAACCGCATCTACAGCACCATGGCTGACATTCGCCCTCACCTTCAGCACCAGCAGTCGCACAGCAACAGCGCTTCTGTTAGCAACAACACTAGCGTCATGAACGAGAGCAAGTTGGAGAAGGTCCATAAGAATGAGAGGCCGAAGGAGAAGGCCGACTCTTCGGCGGTGCACAAGTTTGACCCCAAAACAACAAAGCTTGTCTTGTGCCTCAGCTTCCTCAGTCCGAAGGGGTGCATGCACGGTAGCGGGTGCGATAAGGTTCACATTGCCGGCCTCGAGTACACATGGCCACAAGTGGAGGCGAAGGAGGTGAATAAGGACGGTAAGAAAGCGTACGCCGCAGGCTTTTTCGTGCACTGCTACGATCCGACGCTGACTCGCTACTACAAGGTGCCGTCGGGGTCTGTCTACGTGACGAAGGGCAGCGCTGACTACGTGAGCATGTTCAATGACCATGGAGACAATTTCAAGATGAAGTTCAAGTTGTGTGCGCCGACGCTGGAGCGCGCCGAATGTGATAAAGCGGAGGAGTGCGAAGACATTCACTGTTCCATTGCCGACCTGGAGGTGGCGCGGGAGAACAGCGCAAACGCCACACACATTAACAACCCCGAGGCCATGGCCGATGTGCCGCGCCTGCCCTCTGACATGACGGTGCGCGTCTTTAATCAGAACAGCTTCGATACGTGGCGTGACTACCCAGGTAGCAACCTACTCATTACGGAGGGAGCCAAGGCATATCAGAAACAATACGAGCAGGAGATGAACAGCGTGCCGACACGCAAGCGTATGCAGCACTGCGCGCACTTTCGGCTTAAGGACATGTGTCGCCTCGGCGAGTCCTGTAGGTTTCTTCACGTACTGCCGACGGAGCAGGAGATCAAGGAGCGCAAGGAGACTGAGGCAGCCGAGGCTGCTGTGCAGGCGGCCGCAAAGGGGAAGGAGGAAGTGGAGGACGAGGCGAACACTGAGTTGTAGGAGAACGAGTTGATGACACAGATTGAGTAGATGTACTGCGAGCCATTAATGGAAGAAGACGCGACTCTAAAGAGGAACCAAACGAAGAGCGTCTGTCGGCTCAATCCACCGTCCTCTGGCGACAGTACGGCGCTTCACACATACACACACACACCGACACACACGTGTACTGGTCAGCCCGTGCACGTGTGTGTGTGTGTGTTGGTGCACCACGTGTTTGGCGGCCTTTGGGTTTGTTGCGTTCCTCTCAGATTTCAGCACCGTCAACCCCACTTCCTCATGTCATTCACGTTGCGGTGGCAGTGTCTTGTTGTTGTTGTTGTTGCGGTGACTGTTGCCCGCTGCGTGCCTCCTCCCCCCTCCCCCCCTATTCGCCTCTCGTATGTGGTGTTTTTGTGCCTCCGTGGGTGGCACTCTTCGTGTTATTCTCCTGCTGATGTGTCGTTTTCCTTTCGTATGGACTCGTTTCTACCCATCCTCGTCGTCATTTCTCAAGGATGCCCCCCTACCCTCTCTTTTTTTGTATGGCATTTACGCTGAATTTGCGGTGTATGTGTGTAGGAGGTGTGGGGGGGGGGGCGGTGTTTGGTCTCTGCTTGTGGCGTGGCGCTCCTTATGCATGTGTATGTGTGCTTGTACTTGCACGCTCATTCTTGGTCCCCTCTCTGCCCCTTGCTCATTCCCTCAGCCCCTCCATTGACTTGCCTCGCTTCACCTCTCTTCTGATTTTCTGATCGTCTCTCTCTCTCTCTCTGCATGTATACGTGTTGGCTTCTCCTCGATATCGGTGTGCTCTTTTTTCCCCTCTTTTTCTCTACCACGCTGTCGTGCTGTTTCTTCGGTACATTGCTTCCCGCTCTCTCCCCTCTTACTCGGTTCCGCAAACGACGGTGAAATAGACTGAGGAAAAAAAGGAACGCCGTCCATCTCGCATTGGCATATGTCTATATCGCTGTGCGACTGTGCTTGTGTGTCTCGCTCCTCCCTTTAAGCCCCTCTCCCCCTCTCTGTTGTTTTCTTGCGCCTTGCCACTATCTGCGCTCGCCTTGCGCTCTCTCTTTTTCTTGTCGTCTCTTTCTTTGCACCTATTTGTATGGTGGCTCTCGCTGTGCGTCTACCAAGCCGCTCATTTGTTTTTTCTTGACTTCAGCGCTGCAGTCATAGCGTGCTGTTATCTCATGTGAATCTGCTCTTGCATGTTCTTTTTGTGTGCGACTTTGTGCACTAATGGGCGGATGAAGGGGAACGGCACCCCATTACACTGTGGCGCTCCGGACGGACTCCTCTGTTTCTCTGTGAGTAGCAAGTGATCAACAATATGTTGTTTCTCTGTTCTCCTTGTCCCCTCATTCCTGCACATCGCCCTGCACTAAGGCCCGAGGAAACACACCCACAAGTGCACACACTCCTCCATTGTGGCATGTACACCGAACACGTAACCGTGATCAAGTAGAGAAAAAGGACATCGCATGTGCGCAGACGCAGGCGCCGATGCTTTTGCATGCGTGCGCGATGCGTTCGTATTTCTGTGTGTCCCTTGCTAGGCACAGTTTGCGTCGGACTCGGTCTTCGTCTAATATAGCCCTGTGGTGCTCTTTTCTCCCCCTTTCCCCTCCCCCCCTTTCATTACCCTTTCATTGTGCTTTTCGCGTTATATGTCTTGTTGCTGTTGTAGTATCGTTTCTGGCGCCATAGGACGCTCCGCGAAGTACGAGGAAAAGGACGAGGGACGAAGCGAACAAAAAAAAAAGAAAGCCAAGGGGACCACAATACGCACACCAGGCACAGCGATGAAAGCTCTCGCTCTACGCGTTTCCCCTCTCAATGGGAAAAAAGGAGAGCGTTTTTGTTTTGTTTTGCGTGTGAAGCAAGCGGCTCTCCGCATCTTCTTCCTCTCATGATACCCATCTTTCTCCTTTTACTATCCCAATTTTCACTGTTGCAGTAGAAAAATGCGACGGGTTACTACATGGATAAAAGAAAACGAATGGGGAGTCGATTGGTGAAGGCCCATGTTCATCAGCACGACAGTGAAACAACATCGGAGGGCTTTTTTTTACTTAGTTTTCTTTGTACGCTTTTCTCCTTTCTGTCTGTGCTGGCGATACTCCGCATTCATCTTCATATGCGCCACGCACACAGGTCCCCCTCCCCCTTGGCAAACGCCCCCCTGTGTACAACTTCCTACGCTTATTCCATTGGCGGCACGACAAGGAGAAACAAGCGGATGGGAAACTCGAACAAAAACACTTCAAAAAAAAAATTGACCTACAATAGTTGTGTGTGTCTCTCTCTCTCTCTGTGGACCTTTATTGAGCGGTTCAGTGTTTTTTTCTCTCCGTCGCTTCCATCTTTTTTTTTCCTGCTTATGCGTTCTGACTGGTCTTTCACATGTTGTGCTTGCTGTTCGTTGAGCTGTGCGCTTGACGATGTCTGTCTGTAACTCTCAGCGTGTGCGGATGTGTCCCTCCTTGCTTATATGCAAATCGATTCTACTTCATACCCTCGTCTTGCGCGTTGTCGCCTTTCCTGTTTTGTTCTCTTTTCTTTTTTCTTTCGTTCCTGCTGCGCCCTCCTTCCCCCCTCCTTTTTTTTTTTTTCTTACAAAGCGGCCCTTCTTCCTCTTTTTCCCATTTGTTCATCCCATTGAGATAAACCCCTCTTTTTTCTTTGTTTTCGCTTCTTTCCTGTTTGTGCACACTCCCCCCTCCCCTCGCCTTTGTCCCTGTCGCCGTTTTACTCTCTCACTGTCCTTTTTCTTCGGCGTACATCTATATATATATACCTGTGTGTGTGTGTATGCGTCCGTCATGTCTGCGGGACCTTTTCGCTCTTTTTGTTTTGCGTTTGATCTCTTCGTTCGCGGTTTCCAATTGTTGTCTTCTATGTGGTCTGGACTTTCGTTATCGTCTCGTTTTTTTTTTTTATTCAACATCAACAGATTTTACCCCTTTTAGTTCTGGTACAGTTTTTCTTCGTTCTCTGTGCGTGTAGGCAGCTGAGCTCTGTACTTTAACGTGAGCCCCGGATTGGTTCCTCTTCCTCTTCGTGCGTGGATGATCTCTCTCTCTCTTTCTCTCACTTTTCTTTCTGGCGTGCCTTTTCTTTTCTATCCGTGTTTTTTTTTTTACCTCACTATTCCCCGTCCGCATTGCTTGGTGTGATGTGTCTGGCTCCCCTACACCCCCTCCGCGCTCTGAATGCGCATGCCTCCGTTTCTCTCTGTCTTTTCACTTTTACTCTACTCGCTGACTCTTGCGGACACCGTCTTGTCTGCACTTCCTTTTATTGTTGTTATTTGTCCCCTTTTATCTCTTTTCACTGTTCCTCTCGACACCATCTCAAGCAGAAGAATGATAGGCGTGTTGCATGCGCCAAGGTCCGTGATTTATTACCGCATGCGTGCCATTGAACGGCGAATGATGGACCGATGCGCTGACTTGACCGACAGAAAGAATGAAGAAAAGAGCCACGGCGCGCACTTGTAGGCCCCTTTTCCATTGTTGTTGTTGTTGTTTTGTTTGTTCTGGCCTTCGTAGCTCCCGTGCTCATGTGTGTAGTGTGCCTCTTTAGGTTTTGCGTTTCCCTTTGTGCCTTTATTGCGCAGTTTCAAGCGATGCTCTTCCCTCCTTCCCCCCTCTTTCTCTCTCTTTTTGCTCCCTCATGCACCGAATTTCTTTGCTGCCGTGCATGTCAGTCTCCCTGTTGTGTTTCCGTGCAACCCTTTTCTTTCGTTTGACTTGTTTCCCCTTCTCGCCTATTCCTTTCTCAACCTCCCTTCCTTCCTCCCCACTCCACCCCGCTCCATTCCATCTTGTTAATTTTGTTCTTCCTTTTGCCTTCACCATCCTCTTGCTCCCAGTCTTTTTTTTTTTTCTCCTCTCATGCGGTTGCATTTTTCTCTTTTCCTCGTTCGCCCTTTCCCCTTCCTTCATTTTCTTGCCTTTGGTCGTTTTCTTGTTGTCCTTCTTTCCCCTGTGTGAATTCGCTTACCGCTCTTTTTCTCTTTCCCATCTTTAACTCCGCCTTCCTCCTCTCGCTTTGTCTTCACTCTCTCTTATATATCCGCGCACTTACCTTCGATGTTCTGGCATCACCACTTCCCTGCACCTCGTCGCCCTCACTTTGTTTTTTTTTTTTTCCTCGGTGCTGCCCCTTTAACAGAACGCTCAAACGGCGAGAGAGGGGGAAAGGACAGCGATGTGTGCAAGCAGGAGGAGGGCTAAAGGCATACAAGCAAATCACCACCAACTACGGAGCTCTTTTTTTTTCTTCGAAGCCCGTTACGTGGGACTGACAGAGTGTGCAGGGGTGTCTGTCTGCGCCATCACCCCTCTCCCCTTTGTGAGGAAGAAGTACAAGTGCAAATGCAGAGCCCGAAGATGAACGAAGAGTGCTGAGGCGAGGCGGAATCCCCTCTCCCAAAACACAACGAACATTTTTGTATACGCAAAGCATTCCTGCCAAGCGCACACCAAGGGAAAAAACCCATAGAACCCAACGACAATAAAACACACACACACACACAGCCAAGCACCTGCTGAGCTGCCGTCACGAGCGTAACCGCACCCTTTTCTCTACGAAAAGGAACGAGAGAAGGTGGCCATAGGGGACAAAAGAAAGCTTGCAACCGACTCCATACCAGTCGAATGCATGATCATTCTCATATTGTTCTCTCTCGCACCCATGCACATAGCCACATATATTGTTTTGAAGCTCGCGATATTCTTCGTCTTCGCGAGACCGTATAGCTGCATGTGTGTGGTGTGTTTCTCGCCTCTCTTTTTTTTTTTTCGAGTATCTTGGTGAATGTCTCGTGTGTGGCTCTCTGCTTCAAAATGTCTCTTCTCGTTTTCTTCTCGCCTCTATGTTGCTCACTTATCTTGCTCTTCTTGTTGACCTAAAGCTGTACGCATTTCTATAATTTTCTCTTTCGCTCTCTTCGTGTTTTTCACTCTTTCGGTTGACTTGTATCTGTTCGTTTTCTCTTTTCCCCCTCGTGTTTTCTTTGCGGCACGACTGTTCCTGTGACGCTTGTTCCCCATACGCTCTCTCTCTCCACTCTCTCCCTCATCTTTCGACCTCCTCTTCCTATCCTTCTTGTCATCGCTTTCGCTCTGCGAGAGTCGCATCGTCGAACAACTACTATCACGGAAAAGGTCAGTAGAGACATCGAGGAGGAAAGCTCCAAGGCAAGGAGAGGCGAATATACCAGAGAAGTTTTTTTTCTGCTGTTGTTGGTTGTTTTCTTCCTCTCTCTGTTGCACTTCCATGTCTTCTACCAGCAAAGGGCCTACAACCGTGCAACACGCCCGCCCTCGTACTTGCACTTATACGCGTTGTATGTATTGGGCCGTGACAAGAGGAGAGACGCCTGGTGCAAGAAGAGCAGCAATCGCTATCTAAGCGAGGGAGAGAAGGAAGTGCCAAACAGTGCAATAACGGGCAGTACTCTTACCGCTAAAGGAGAAAAAGAAAACGGAGTATATTGATGACATGAAGCCTTCCATTTTTTTTTTTTTACTTTACCTGATAAGCAGGGCTTAAACGATAAACAAATTCATGAGGGAGCGTGGGCGATCATACAGCAGCCCTTGTCCTCTTGAAGGTGAGGTGGCCTCGATGGGCCTACTCCTTCTTGTGTGTATCCACTGCCTTTTCGTCATGTTTTGCTTTTTGTTCTTGTGCGTTCAGCCTCCTGATTTTTACTGTTACATATTTAGGTGTGCCTTCCCGCCGTTTTTCATCTGTTTCTTCTTTTTTTTTTCCTTTTCTGCGCCTCTATTACCTCTGATTCCTGCCGCTCTCTCTCTCTCTCTGTGCCGTTGTCCAGTTCGTCGTTCTCAACCGCGCGTCTTTTTCTTTTGTTCTGTGTCGTTCTGCACCACTCTCAGGAAAAAAAAAAAAACGAAAAGAAACAAAAGAATACACGAGGCAGCGAAACGAGAATGGGGATGCGTGTAGCCATTAGGAGAGGCGATGTTGTGATGGCAACCACTCCAGCCTAGTGGAGGTCTCATTGTGTGTCGGGTTACCTCTTCCCCCTCCCCCTTCCCCCCTTCATGCCGTTATGGCGTACAGAAAGTGTTTGCTCATACTAGGAATGCACAATGAACACCACCACGACTTGATCAGCTCAAGCCTGCAATTCAAACTTTACGGTATAGGAGGAAAGTAAGACCCCTCGACAGGGTTGTATTCCCTGTATGTGGAGAGGTGTCGTTGGACTTGCTATTGGCGTGCACTCTTTCGCATTTTCTCGTTCTTTTTTTTTTTGTGGCTGTGTTCACCTGTTGATCGGCTTGCCTTTTTTGTTGTTTGTTTGTTTGTTTCGCCGGCGTGCCTTTCCTGGTTGATTTCTCTCCATGTCTCCGTTTCCACCATACAAGTCCACGAGGACGGGCACGTATTTTTATTCGCGCCTCTCATGGTTAGTGTGCCCGGCGCGCAGTACTCTACGGGTGCGCATACTCGCGTGGGTGTGTCTGCTACGCTTTTTGTCTCGTGTACGTAGGCCAGTTTGCTGCCAAAAAAAAAAAAGAAAGAAAAATTGAGTTGGAGGAAGAGGGAAGGAAAGGTGTACAAAGAGTGGCGGGAGGGAAGCACTATGGCCACGGAGCTCCAAGAGGGATGAATGCCTCTGGCAGACTTGCAGATTACACAATCTCATGCGTGCCTTTTCTACCTCATATCTGTACAGTTGGTTTGTTTCTCCCCTTTCATTCACCTATCACCGCCACTCCCACAATGTTCATCATCCTGTAGGCTCAATAAGGCTGCAAAGTGTAAACAGACTTCAAGGAGCCCTTCCCTCCGGCAATAAAAGAGGACAAGGGAAAAAAGAGAGGTGGTGTTCCTCAGGAAGATCATCGCTTCTTGGCACCATAAGGGGTTTTCCGTCTTGTGTTTTTCTGCTCCCTTTTTGCTCCTTTTCCCCCTTTGAGCTCAATGCAAGTCATTCTTTCGTAGTCGTTGTTGCTCGACAAATACCTCATCCCGTGTCACACGCGATTAGATCTACAGAGGCACACACGTTCGTTGGCGCGCAGACGCGTGGCTTGGAGCAGTGTAAGTATACGAGAGCACCCACATCCACACACTCACACACACACACATATATATATATATATGTGTGTGTGCGCAGACGTGTGTGTCGCGTGCGCGCTGTGAGGCCGCAGGTATTTCTTTCTGAGTGTTGTCGCGCTGCTGGGTGGCGCATGACACGGACAAAAATTATAAAAGGAAAGAAAGCTGGACCATTTATTCTACTAGTACGTGCTACTGCGCTTAGTGCATCTCTGTGTACCTGTCGAGCACGTCGTCTGTCTTGACTTCGATGCACTTTCTTTCCCCGTTCATGACTGCGTATGTGGTCATTTTTCAATTTCCGTCCTACACAATATCTTTCTCTTTCCATCGTCCACTACCGGTCGGGTTGCTGAGTCGTAGCAATCCCCTTCTCTTTCACTTGATTTCCTCAGTATCGTTTCTCGTCTCCCTTCTCGCTTGTTTGCTGCTGCGTGCTGTATAACCGCCTCTCACTGCAGGCGTTTTTTTTTTCCGCTCTCTTGTTTCTTTATTTGCCATTGTTTCTCTCTGATTGGGACTTTTATGAGGGAAACAAAGAGGGAGAAAAGGTGAAGCGAAACAGTCGTGGGCCGGGCGCATTGTTGTCACTCATTTTCGGTCTTGAAGGAAACTCTTGTGCCGTGGGGCGGGTAGCTATTCGTTCTCTTCGTGCAGGCGTGTGCGAGTGACTTCAGTCGCTCCCTGCCGCTCTCTTTCTTGCGTTCGTGCACGTGTCTATGTGTTTGCGCTTAAATGTGACGTCGGCGCCCCCGTTACCGCAATGTTTAACGCGGCCCTTTTTTTTTGTCGTTACGAGACTTTTTTCGTGGCGTTTCTTCTGTAACCCCGAGGGAGACGGTAGGATGTAAGAACGACCCTTACTAACAAGGAACCGATGGAGGAAAGTGGAGCAGAAATGGAAGTTGCGTACATGTGCAGAAGGGTGCGCCTCACACACACACACACCTCTCTTATTCCCGTCTCCCACTCTCCCTTCCCCCGGTTATGAATCCTATTCAAGGGAATACCACAAAACTGACGATGGCCTTATGGCAGCATCTACCCACGCATCCCCCGTATGTATTTGTCTACCTCCCCTCTTCTTCTCTCCCACTTCTCTTCCTCTTCGTTTGCAATCGTTTCTTGTCTTTGCCTGTGCGAAGTCGCCACACCTTTCTCTCCGTCCCTTTCACCCTCTCCCTAGTTTTTATGTGTGTCTCTCCCTTCTCTTCCATGCTCTCGTTCCTTTTCTTCTCTCTTGGTGTGTGTGCGTGTGTCTTCATCTTCGCTGCGGCACTCTGGGATTCTTTTTTTGGCTCTCCTTTCGTGTAGTCATGTTGGCTATGTGCTCCTCGTGTGTTGAGGTATCAGGTGTTCAGGTCTGTGTGTCTTTTTTTTTCGACTCTTCTTGTTCATGCTGAGTTCTCATTTTGCTGCTCGGCATGATGTAGATGTATGGGGACGCCTGTGTGCATGCTGGCTCATTTTGTGTTTCTTCTCCTCTTGCTTATCTCTCTTCATCTCTTCCTCGACTCTGCCCTGCGTGTACGCGTGCCCCTCTCTCTTCCGTCTGCACGGCTGAAGAGGGACAGGTGGAGGGTGGACGCGCGCAGCTGCCTCAGACATGGACTCTCACTTATGCGACAAGGAGTCTATTGTCTTCTCATGTTTTGATCTTGACCTCCTTTTTGAACTTCCCTTGATTGGCTCGGATCGGCAATCGTCTTGCACACTGGCTGCGGAGAGAAAGAGGCGGTGTATAAGCGCAGGACGGAGACACAAGGGAAGTGGTGACTGTGATATGGAGCAGCACTCTCTCGTAAACAGGGGCAACTGTGGGGCGGTCAAAATTGCGAAAGTGCGCGTCAGTATAAACGGTAAGACGAGTGGCGGAGCCACAATAGCCGCTTGGATGGAATCATGCTGGTGGAAGAAGTAGGCGTTTGGAGGGACAGGGTAAGTGGAGAAGGAAGTGCAACACGCATCACCTCTCACCCTCGTTCTCTCTTGCGTGCTGCGTTCTCTCTACATGGCACACCCAGAGAGAGAGAAGCGGACATGTTGTTAACTGTTTCTCCATTCTTTTTTTTTTGTGGTTGGGTGTGTTGTGATTTGGTGGCAGGTAGGTTCATTGACAGTCCCAACGAAGAAGAAGTATCCAGCGAGATAAAAAAAGAAGAAACAGCGCGATGTGAGCCAAAAGGGAGTCAACTTTCGTTCTCTCCACTTCATGTTCATCTTTTGTTGTTGCTTTCCATGTCCGTCTGTTTTTCTTCACCGCCGCTCCCTCCCCATTCTCGGCCTTCTTTCTGTCATTGTCTCTGGCGCTCTTTCTCCCCTTGTCCTCTCACTGCGATTGATGAGCCTTTTTTCCTCATTTACTATCATGTCTTCCCCCCCCCCCCCGCCGCGTGCGGGTTCGCTTTTTCTTTTATGTGAATTGGAACACGCGCACACGCACAGCTTTTCGAACAAGCGCGACGTAAAAGAAAACGAAAAGAGAACAAACGAGCATCAATCGGTCTGCTATTTAAATCAGGTATTACGCAAGAGTGAAGAACATTTTCCCTCTCTGTGTGTCTCCGTGTAGATTTAATTCTGTGTGTTTTGAACTCGTTTTCTAGTTTGTTCTTGTTCTTGTGCTGCTTTCCTTTCTCTTATTACTTCTCTGGTCTCTCTTTCTCTCTCTCTTTAGGCTCGCTTTCGTTCTTTATGTTTCTCTGTTTTTCTGTGCATTGCACCCCTATTGACCTTTGGGCGTTGACGTCGTCGTTGCAAATTTTCTTTTCCTGGTGAAAACGTCGTCCAATGCATGCACTGCTGGCTAAACTTCCTCCCCGAGTTTTATGCCCTACTCGTTTTGCTGTGGTTGCCCTTCTTTTCTTCTTTTTTATTTTGTAATCGTTTGTTATGTTTTTATCTATTCGCCTTCTTAGTCAATTTTTGTTCGCCTCTCGTGTGGCGTATTCGCTACGCGTCTGTGTGTGATATCCCTCTTTTTCTTCGTCTTGCTTCGTATGTGAAGCGCTCGTTGTGTTTTTTTTTTTTTTCAGCATCTCTTTTTTCTGTTACGTTCTTTTTTTTTTTTTCGCACCTCCTTTGCCTCCGTGCTTTGCCTGCATGCGTGTCACCTTCGTGGCGCCTCCTTTCCTTTACCGCTTCCACCCATAGATGGTATGGCAGAGGAAGGGCGATAGAAGCCCGCGGTCCGTCATGGAAGTCGAGGATCGCCCGAGCTGAGACGAAGAAGGTACAGCCCGCCCATGCAGGGAGAGAACGCCTTTTTAGCCACGCACAAACATAGGAGCAGATGGCGGTCAGGAGAAAAAAAGCCCAACAAAAAGAGCACAGAAAATGACGGAAAACATGATGCGAGTGACGTGCATGTGTATTGTTTCCTTTGTGAAGCGAGTCAACCTCGACAGCTCAGACCCCCCCCCCCGCTCTTTTCTTTCGCCCCTATGCGACTAGCCCTCCCTTTTTCTTCCTGTGTTAATAGCGGACCCCACTCTTCTGTTTTTCTCAGTCTTCGTTTTTTTTTTTTATTTCTTTCAGCTTTTCTTTCCTGTATTCTCCTTTTCCCTCGATGCGTGTGCTCCAGTGTGTACCTCAAACCTGCCCACTCTTTGCTCTTCAGCTTATTGCTGAAGAAAGAACTTTTCACTCCTCACACACACACACACAAAAAAAAAAACATAATGAGCGGAACGAAAAGCGAAGCGGTGATGCACTAACGCTTCCCTTGATGACCGAAATACGAGTCAAAGAGATTGATGGGAGCACAGAGAACAGAGGGGCAGTGTGTCGTATTACAGTGCAGCATCTGCGTGGCGCTGTCGACTTGCATAGCCAAACACCACACCCACTCTGGCTTTCTCCAGCCTGCAGCTTTTTTTCTCTGTCTGCGCCCCTGCCTCTTCCTGTCCTGTCCGACTGGAGGCGAAGAGCTGGTGAGGAGTGGTGCACAGCTGATGAAGTGAATGCACCCGCTGTGGCACACCCATCGCGCTCAGTTTTTCAAGGTAAATGCATCGCTCTTCTTCCCTTTGTGCCCGCGCCGCTTCAGTTTTACTTGGGGGGAAGAGGCGCCCTTGGCCGCTGTGGGACTGCGCCTCTCTTCGCTTTGTCTTCTCTACTTTCACGTCACCTCCTTCCCTCCTCTACTATTTCTTTCGCGCTGCTATACGGCGCTCCCATACCTGCACCCTGGCGCGAACGCATCTCCCTGCTCCTCCGTGCTCACTCTTGTGCGCGCAACTTATGCATGTATTGAGCTTGTTTGCTTCGGCGCCTCTCTCCGCCCCTTTAACACCTTGTAACACACCTCGGCACATGCCATTTTTTTGACCACATACGTCTCGCCGCACCCTTAGCTGAACTTTCTCCCCCTCTAGCTCTCTACGATTATCTCTACTGCACGATCACTTCGGCAGTTCGGTACATGCGTGTAGGTACTGCACGGCAGCATAGACATTTTCTTGCCTTGTTGCATTCACCTGACCAGCCTTGCCGTCTGGGTGCTTGTCCAAGGCACAGATATACACGGACACCCCAGGACCAGCAAAAGGCCGCGCGTAAGCACGTTGGTAGTCCGTCAGCCTCTCTTCCTCTCTTGCGGCTTTCGCATTTTTTTACGCCTCGCTCGTCCCTTTCTTGCTTCGGCACTTTTGTTTTCACTTGTCTCAGCTACTTTTTCTCACCGACTAGGAATAGCAAAACAGACAGAAAACGCAATCGAAGCGTAGAGCTGCTGCTGCTGCTCTCTATTGTTATCCCACTCTTTTCATCGGTTTTTTTCTCTCCTTTTCGCTGTGCATCTTCGCACCTTTGTGCCTTTTGTTTGTCTTCATTTTAGGTCCTCCCCATATCTTTCTTTCTTTCGTGTCTTCCATCAAAGCTCAAGTGGGCTCTCTCTCTGTGTTTCTGGCCGAAAAGGCCATTTACCCCTCCTCTCATCAATCTACGCTACGTGATTTTTACTCATCTGTCTCTCCTTCTCTCAGTCACCTCCCAGACACGGGCGAACTGAAACATACAAGGATACGAGCGCTAACGCCGAGGTTGACTTGCACGTACACGCACCTGCAGTTACTCACCACACCAGCAGCAGCAAAGAAATACCTGCGTTTCTTCTTTTGTTTGTTTGTTTTCGATTCGTTCTATTTGTGGGCTGCGTTCTCGTATTTGAGGAGTCAGAACAACCGCCGCACGCGCGCCGTGAAGGTCTGGCAACCGAAAAAGGTACGCCCGCCTCTGTGCCTGTCTTTTTTTTTCCTCGTTCTCTTCTGTGAAGTTTTTATCCCCCCACCCCCCACTCCTCACTCCCCAGCCCTCTCACCATCTCACTTTCTTGTGTTTTCGTTTTCGCTGTGTCTCTTTTGGGAACCTTTTCCTTCGCCCATACCCTGTGTGTGCGTGTGTGTTGTCTTTCATCTCTTGTCTCCTTCTTTCCTTCTCCCCCCTTTCAGCTTGTCCATACGCGTGCGTGTGCTCGTCTTTGTGTGGTTGGCCTGCTCCTCCATCTCCCCAGCCACCTTCCCCCACCTTTCGCTCCTTCTCTCCACCTCTTTGTCTGCTTGTTAGTTGGATGTTCTTTATTTTCTCGCTGCTTCCTCGTTAGAGTGTCATTACCTTCATCTGTTCAATTCCCTTATCATTCACTTGGACCGTTGTACTCTTTTTCTGCTCGTGTGCAGCGGCCTAGGAGAACATGTCCAGTCTTCCATCTCCTGCTGCAGCTAGTCCCGTCACACTGCGCTCCGTATCAGGCAAGAGTCTCCTACTACCGCCGCCTGTGACGCTGGCTGCGGTGTTGAAAGTCGCTACTGCACCGCCTTTCTCCTTTGCGCCGGAAAGCGTCAAGCTCTCTCTCCATGGTCGCCTTGTGCGCCTTCTTCAATACCAAAAGCAGCACGGCGAAGACTTGCTCAGGCTTCCCCTTGATGCCTCTGCGTATACGCCGTTCAGGGCAGCTACCAAGTGCAGAGAGCCTGCCGCGCCCGCGTCGCATTCCTCTTCTGGTACCGAGTTCAAGGTGGAGCCCCTCTCTGTCATTGTCTATGGTGTGCCACAGCGCATTCAAGCCCCAGGCTCGGCACCGTACCCCGGTGTGCAGGAGCCTGGGGCTCACTCTACTCCCTTCCTCGGGGCGGCCGAGAAGTCGCTTACAATGACTACCTTTTCTCAAATTGACCCGCTGAAGTCCTCCCCCAGCACTTGCACTAGTGTCGCTGCGACGCCCACGGCTGCGACGGCGAGCCGGCGAGCGTCGTTGACGCGGTCGCTCGCCAAAACGCCGATGGCATGTGTAACCGCGATCAAGGGTCCACTGCCGTATCCACACAGCCCTGATGGTCTTCAAGAGCTTGGTAAGATCTGCGCCGAGTTAGACTCGGACGATGACGACGACCTCATCACATTGCTGCAAGGCGCGCCGCAGAGCATCTACAATCACCCCACGGTGCTCTACATGTCAAACAAGGTGAAGGGCGATTTGGTCGTTTTGCAGGCGATGATGGAACAGATCGCACAAGTGTCGCCTGTCTTCTTTGACTGGATTGCCGCGAATCCGCAGAAGTTCCTGAGCGCCCTCAACCGCGGCGGTGAGCGTTCGTTGCAGCAGGTGAAGGATCAACTGCGCATGCTGGCCATGCGAGCTATGGCGGAGCAGATGAGCGGCGAAACCCCGTCCCGCCATGTAATGATGCTGGAGGTGAACACGAGGGACGGCTCTCCGGATGTGTATCAGGTGGAGGTGCAGGTAGGTGATTTCTCCGACGCATCAACCCCAAGCGACTCTCTCATAACGACCAGCGTCATGGACAACAACTCAGTCGAGGAGGAGAAGGGAGACGAGGCGGAGAGCATGCACACGGACGAGGAGGTGGAGGACAACAACACGGCTGTGTCGAGCATCGATGCGTCAAGCGAGGACGGCGAGGCCGCTGTGGACACGGAAGAGGCGGAAGAGGAGAATGAGCTGCATCGTGGTGCTATTCTTTTGCCGAACACCGCGGGTCTCCTTCAGACACCACTCTCATCGCAGCCGCCGCCAGACGCGGTGTCACTGGCGAATGAAGCTGCGGGGAACGTTATGCTGTCGCATGGTAGCAGCGTGACGGCGGCCGAGGAAAAGACATCCACGGAGGAGGGCGGTGCGCCGTTCACCCTATCTCCCCCTGCGGATGCCGCCCCTGTCGGCATTGCTCACTCCTCGTTCCCTTTCCTTTCCCCAACCCCTTCGGCTGCCGTAAGGTCTACCTCTCTAGACGCGGCCGCGAGTCCGGCCTCGAGCGCCGTTTCTCCTCAAGACAACGACGCTGAGGACGCGCGGCTGTCGGGCCTGCGGGAGAAGCTGCAGCAGGTTAACTCCTCGATGGAGCAGTGGGCATGTCAGGCCACAAGTGATGCGGCGCAGAGAACGCACACTGCCATCACGGAGCTCCGTGGCGATCTCTTTACCGTGCTGAACGACCTCATCACATCCTCTACCACACCTGCTTCCTTCTCCGAGAGCTGCAGGGATGTGCGGCGCCTTGCCCTTTTTGGCTGTCACTTTTTTTCCTTAGCCGAGGAGTTTTATGTGCAGCTAGATGAGCAGGGTGTGCGCTCCTCCTTTTTCGGGGAGACTCCGCAGGACTCAGTGGCGGCATGGGCCTTCGTGGCCGCGCTGAGTCGCCTTCTCGTATGCGACGTGGACGCTGCAGTCGAGCAACAGCTGCAGCAGCAACAGCAAGGGGCACCTGGTCCTCACCGCGAAGGTGCGCTGCGTTCGTTGCTGCCCACCACTTCGAATGAGGCATGCCCTGTGGTGCGCTGGTCAACCGCCGAGGGACCAGAGAAGCTCTTGATGGCTCTCCTGCATCTGTGTCGCCAGCAGCGATCAGTGGTGCTGTGGTACAGCAGCCACTACGTCCTGAAGGAGGTGGGCAAGACAATTCAAACGATGTCTTACATCCTCGGTGGCACGGAGGAGGCCCAGCAGACGGTGTCGCTCCAGCGTTTAAAAGTGACGAGCAAAGCACACAAGCAAGACGAGGTGGCCGACTGCATTACCACTCTGTCAGATGCGCTGACGCAGACCGGCACGCTGTCGGACACCATGCGCTGGCAGTGGTTCGCTCTCATGCGCAGCCGCTATCAGCGGCTCGTGCTTCCCCTCGAGAAGGACCTTCCAGCGCCTCACATGACATCGAACCCGCTCTACGTGTGCGACACGCGGCACGTGCTGCCCCCCAAAGATGGTGATGCGTTCTCGGACGCCTCACACGGCACGATAGATAGCGCGGCTCGGTGGTGGGCTGGATACTGCGACGATAGGCACACCTGCTGCGCCGATAAGTGGTGTCTGGCAATGACAACGCGGTTGTGGAACGTCGTCACGGCCATGCAGAACACTGCGTCGATGGCGACAGCAGAGCGTGTAGCTGTTGTGCTGACAGGTGACGGGACTGAGTCAAGTGCCGCGAACTCGCTTTCACTAGAAACGTCTGTGCGTGACTGGCTAGGCCACGTAACGTGGATGCCGGTCGACAGTGTCGTAGCACCATCCGCGCCAATAGCATCAGAGTCGTCCTCAAGCTCAGTCGCCCGCCACTCAGCAGTCCTTTGTGAACAGGTGATGTCCCCAGCGGAGGCGAAGGACGAGGCAGCAGTGGCCCTTAACCTTTCTAGCGTTGCTGGGGTTCATGGTATGTTACCTCTTTTCCGCGGCGACGTGCATATGGTGGATGTGGCTGCGGTGGGGGCTGGGCAGAGACCAGTGCTGAGCTTGGCTGGCGGGGTAGCGTTGCCGACGTACTTGGCAACGGTAGTGCGTAACTTTGTTTTGCCTGCCTCTGCACGCGAGTCCATCTTCTCGCGACACTTTTTCGGACTGTTGGCAAAGCACCCACGTATCCCAGTGGCGGCGGCGGTGCGAGATGCGGCGCTCGCCAACGCACGCGCCCAGGATTCACCGTGGCTGGTCAGTGAGTACGTACTTTTCGACTACGGGGGTGCGCTATCGACCTTCGCGGACGCTTATGCCCAGGCCCACGCCGCCGCTCCCGTACAAGTAGCCGTGGCGATAGAGGGGGTGTCATCGACCACCCCTGCAGCTCTTCCGCTACCGATGACGGCCCCGTCAGCTGAGTCCGTCAGCAGCAAGTTTGTGCGTATGCCGAGCGTGCCGCTGAGCCAGCGCTTGAGCATGCCTCGCCCACTGCCGCCAACGCAGCGTCGACCTGTTTGCGCCACCTTTCGCCCACATCTCGCGCATGCCTCAGGCATTGATGGCGAGTTGGCAAAACGCCAGTATGCCCGAACCCATGCTGTCGATGAGCTATACGAGATGATGCTTGGCAGCTTGGTCGAGCACCAGCCGAGCGGTGAGGCTGACGTACTGGACCACTTGGTGCAGTACGTGGAAGCGTCGCAAGACGTGATGCGGGGCTGTGTTTGCAAGAGACAAGCAGAGGTCGCTGCTGCTGTGTCGGAAAAAGGGACCCAAGGCACCACTCCTGACCATGCCGCGGTGGCCGGTGGCAGCACCCATTCGAAACCTCAACCGCCAGGCGGGAAGCGTAACTATTTCGCCCGACGCAGACAATGATGTATACCACGCATTTTACGCGTCACCAAACGGTCCACAGAGACTGCCGGCACTCTCCCAAACCATTAGCTGCTCGTGATCCAGAGGCTGTTGCTCTTGTGACTGTTTTTTTTTTGTTTGTTTTATTACTGCGCCTGCTGTGCTTGGGCTTCTGTCCGCTGTCTCCTTCTCTCTGAACTTTATACAAGAGGGGAGCCGTGCTTTCCCCTTTCACCTCTTTTGACGTACAGTGAGACTCTCTTGTTTCTTTTCTCCTCTGTTTCTCCTATTTTGTGCGTCAGCGCGTGCTTATCCACAGGCCCCATCCGCCTGACACACCTGCTGCCGCCACAGGCGCATGGTGGCGTTCCGCCTGTCGCGGCGCACGCGGGCCGGCCGTCCAGAGACGCCCCCGGCGCGCGGCATCGGCGGGGATGGCCGAGGAGGGCAGCGAACCGCGCCGATCAGCCCTGCCCCGTGCGTGTGCCACCTGTGCGGCGTCTCCTTCGCGCGACCGGGTGGGCCGATGAGGCACCGGTGCCGGCTGCATGACGAGGCGGCCCCGGCTTACAGCACCGAGTCCGCCAGGCCCCCATGCGGGGAGAGCCTCCAGGCCGCGTAATGGCATGCCGGCCGGGTGTGGGAGGGTTGGGGTCTGGCCTCGGGCTGGCCGGGCTCCTCCTCAAGCACCCCCGGCAGGCGCCCAGGCTAGGCCCTGTTGCCCGCACGACAGACACCGCTACCCCCGAGCAGGGCCCTGGACGTGATCCGTGGGGATCGAGGCGTGCAGTCCATCCGTGACCGCTGGGCGCATGGCCCGATGCGACGGCAGTGAGGGCCTCTCTTAGAGGGCGAGGATGTCGTCGTGGTGCCAGAGAGGTCGAGGTGGACGGTGAGCGTAGGCGCGTGCAGTAGTGGACTCGGGTTGCGGTGAAATTTGCGTGTTACGGAACGAAGCGCTTTGTGTGTGTGCGTGTGGATTTTTTTTTCTTTGCTTTCGTTGCTGCTGTTTTGATTCGGGGATACCACCAGTGCCTCTTGTTTTGGCACTGTTTTGTGGAGTTCTTTTTCTTTCTACTTACGTTGTGCTCTCTCGCATTCTTTTTTTTTTCTCTCTCTCTGCGCCTTTGACGCGCAGGCAGCTTGATGGACTACACATCGGTTTTTTCTTTCTTTTTTATTTTGTACTTGTGTTTCAGCCTATCGCATACATTCACATGCGTGGTGGACTGTTGTGCACTGTCGGCAGGTACATTTTTTTTTTCCACCGGGGGAAGACACCCCCCTTCATCTCGTATCATTACGCTACCCTGTATGACGGTGAAACTGCGCCAGGTGTTCGTGGTACGTCGTTCTCTCTCTTTTTTTTTCTGCGATGTTCTCTTCTAGTCGCACATCACGTTGTGGCGCTTTAACAAGTGGCTTGGCGAATCTTCCCTCTTTGCCTCACCAATTCAAAGAGTAGTTGAGGAAGTTTTCAACTGTCCTCCTGCTCTGTATCACCATCTGAGGGACTCTGTTGTCAAATTCGCTGGAGTTTGTTCTCTCACCTGCTTTGCTCTCTCGCGCTCGCAGTACAATGTGGGAGAGGGGGTGAGAGGGGCGAGCACACGGACGGCAGTGGGGTCAACGTCCGTGCTGCAAGGGGACTTGCAGAGTCAAAATATGCTCACGTGACAGGTAGCGAAAAAAAAGGAAATGCCTGCTACGGGGGACGAAATGACATGTGCATAGGAAGCAGAAAGAGAGTGAGGATTTGGATTACGGCTGGGTCTTCTGTTCATGTGTGTGTGTGTGTGTGTGTGTGTGTGTGTCTGTTGTCTTTGTGGCTCTGGTGCGGTGTATGCGCCGATGTACTCTGTAGCTGTCTCTTTATGGTAGTTTTTCCTTCCTCCTCACGAAGAGTGAGGAGTCGATGCTGTTGGGTTTACGAGGATATATGTAGTTGTCTGTAGTTGTGCGCCAAGGTGTTTGGTGCGCCCACCACGTGTTTCGCTGCATTTTTTCTTTTTTTTTTTTTGCGCTTTACTTGGAGTACCTCATGTCGTGTCCGCTTTGAAGTGGGGCGATCACACGTAGATGTTGAGTGAACCCGATATTTCATAAGCAACACCGGAGTAAACATACATGCAACAGCCATCACATGCTCGCGAGCATTGGGGGTGGACAAGGCGACTGCATCGTCGCTTTGGGCATACTCAACACAGTGTGCCGGCGTGGTGTCCTCCGCCAGCGTGTACAGAAGCTTGCGTGCGTGTGTATTGTTGTGCTCTTGCGGCTCTGTTCATTTTTGGCGCAGCTGCGAGTTGGGGACGGGCAAATATGTCCACCACCGTCGTCTCCGCATGAAAACTGTCCTTGTGCATCCTGTCTCTCTGTCCTGCTGTTTTCTCACTGGCTCTGTTGGACGTCTGCTACGTCATTCTCCTTCCTCGTTTTCCTCCCCCGCCTCGTCCTGCTTTGCTTGGATGCTCCCGCGCCGCTCACACACACGCACACACCTGCTCAGGCTTCTTTCTTTTTAGCTGTTTTCGACTTGCGCACTTTTGTTTCGTTTTTATCCCCTGCTGGAGCAGTTTGGTCTTCTCTTGTTCTTTCTTTCCCTCTTGTTTGCTGGGTTTCCTACCGTTCGACCAACGCAAGTGGGGGTCATTGACTCAATACAATCACACCCCTCCCTCCCCCCCTCTACTGCTACTTGACGGCAGCTGCCCTCCCCCTCCCCCCAAACACACTCGCAGTCCCGTACAGTTTCTACGCGGAATCCATGTGCGCAGCGGTCTTTTCCAAGTTTATTGGTGTAGCTAGAAACGTTGCACCATTAAGCACAGAGAGCTGGTTGCGTGTTGGCGCTGCTACAGTTTGAGAAATTCCTCTCCCGCTTTTCCATCTCCCTTTTTTCTGTTTCGAGAGAACAATGCTTGACTGCACACATACAATGACCACGCCTCACGCACGCGTTTCTTCACTTCCAGGAGGCACTCGTGTTGGCAGCGCGGACAACGGTAGCCTTCACCGCGATCTCTACAGGAGTGCACTCAGCACTCCTGCTACTGCGAGCTCTGCTACCTGCTCCGCTGCTCTAGCTGCACCGTCGCCTGACCTGTTTACGGTGGACGGCAGTGCAGGCTTTGGATGCCCCAGCGCTGCACCGCACTGTACTTACGGGCTGAGGTGTATGCCGGGCAGCAGTCCCTCTGCGCCCAGCGCGCAATCACCGATTCGCTTGGCAATCGCCGGGGACACTATTGCACCAGCACAGACTTCCAGTCTCTTGCCAGGCGCCGCATCGACATTCTTCTTGCGTGGCATTGGCTGCGTTCCTCGACTGGGCGGGTCTACCTTGTCGCGGAGAGCGCCAGCTACGCGTGTCTCGTCCGCTTCGTCAGACTCGCACACTGCCATCATGTCCGTTCATCCACACCGGAACAACTATCTTTCCGGAAAGGCCGCCGCGACGTTCGGTAGCACTGGAACACGTATATGCCTCTCGCATCCTCCTCGATCCGCTTCTGCGCCCCGTGAGCGCCCTGCCGCAGCCCTACCCGCGTCTGGAGACAGCTCGTCAGACTCTCGTTCCACAATCGGTCCGGCAGGGAATAGGGTCAAAGAAGTCTCAGCCGCGTTTGCCAGCTCTGCGGCGTCGGAGGAAGGTGCTCCTAAAAGAGCACGCAGCGCGAGCCCGACACCGGCCTTCATTGCCTCCTCGCCAGCGACCCGCACCCCCGTTGCTCCAACCGTCCCGGTGCGCCCGTTCCTGCGGCCGCACCTTCCCTCGCACCGAGGCGATGAAGTACATGAGCGTACCCACGCGCTATCAACGAGCAGTGCGATGAAGTCCGCGACGATATACGCACGCCTCTCCACGTTCACACGACGAGCTCCTAGCGCGACTCAGAAGGCAGAGCGGCACCGTCCGTCAGCGGTGCGAATGACGCAGTCCTCAACGCTGATCCGGCCGGTGCTACTTACCAAGAACACTTCTCGCGCGTACCCCAGCGCTGTTGCTGACGTGTCATCTGGCGCACGCGTTGCGACGGCCACGAAGGCGCGGGCGTCTCCTTCATTATACCCAAGCCTGTCCCCCGATCACCTCTACGACGCCAAAGGGGGAAGTGGCGGTGAGGCCAGTATGAGTCCTGGTACAGCGACAGTTCAGTCCCCGTATCTCTCGCGACCTTCTCCACTTCCGCCGTCTTCGCAGCCAGTGGGGCACAGACGCTCTCGCAGGCTGTCTCTCATCTCACTGAACAGTAACTCATCAACGTCCTTTCTGCACCACGAGCAGCGGCGTTCCCAAGACGAGAGGGCCGCCGGGACCCTACGCGTCTTCAATCCCATGCCGGACCTGTCGCCTGCCACAAAGGAGGCGAATGGGGAGCGGTGCTGCTGCTCTGCTGACGAAGACCTCACGCTGGGCACGAGTGGCTCTGCACCAGACGGGGTCGGAAATATCCCATTCACGATGCAGGTCGGCGGCGCAGAAGCTGCCGCCACCGCTGTCTGCGGGGCACGCCAAAGGGGCACCGGCGTCAGTGGCGCAGGTGCGCATTCGCACGATGCAGTGAACTACGCCGACCCCCTTCCGAGCACGTGCGCGGGCAGTGATCTTCTTCACAAAGCTGGCCTCTCTGAGATCGTGGTGCGACTCAAGGAGCGCGGCAACACATTTCTTCTGTGCGAGGAATTCGAGCTCGCAATTGCGACCTACACCGAGGCAATTCGGCTTGCCCCCGGCCACGAAGCGTTGTGGGGCAATCGTGCGTGTGCCCTCTTGCTGAGCTTCCGCTACCTCCCTGCGGTGGCGGACTGCCTTTACCTACTGCACCTCCGCCCCGGGCACACAAAGGCATACTGGCGTGCTGCCAAGGCCTACGCGGCCACGTACCGGTTGCTGGAGGCGAAGAAGTTCTACCAGCTGGCTCAGCAGGCATGCACGAGAGGCGGCGTGTGGCGGGGGTCAGCCTCGATCAGTGGCACAGCGGCCCCCTCATCCTCGATGCGCACCAGCAAAGGTGGTGATGGGACCCCAGACACCGTCCCTACACGTGGCGCTGCGGAAAGCACCGCAGCCGAGGCTGTCGGTGCCTTCTGCATACCCGGCAGCCACTTCCTGAAGGCTCAGAGGGACCGGGAAGCTATGGCGGCAGAGGCGGCGGCACTGGAGGTGGTGGAGACCTACTGGCAGCATCTGCGTCACGAACGGTGGGCGGATGCATTAGGAGCTATGGACAAGGTATTGGCCTTGCCTAGCTACACAGGGCCGACAGCCGTCTCCTGGCAGGCGCTCCGTCTCGAGGCGCTTCTTCACCTCCAACCAAAAAAGGCGTTGACCGAGGCGGAGACCCTCTATAGAGCCTACCCCAACTCTCTGGAGCTTTACCCAGTGCTGGCCAAAGCCATCTTCTATGACGCGCACGATGCCGCCGCAACCACGCGGTGTCTCAGCCTGCTGGATGAGGCGGCCGAGAAGCGCCGTGTGCAAAACTGCCTGCTGAAGGCCCATGTGAGTTATTCTGTGAAGCAGCTGCGTGGCGGGCTTCCCGCTGACACCGGCAAAACCACAGCTCTGCACATGGAGACGTGGGGCAAGCAGCACTGCCTCAGGGAGGACAGTCGCACCACGGAGCTGCGTCACACTATTGAGAAGTTTGCGCGTCACCGTGACGCTGGGAACGCGGCGTACGACGTCGGTGACTGGGAAGCCGCGGCGTCCGCCTACACGCGCTGCCTCGAGACAGACCGCCTGAATCACGCACTTCTGGCGGCGGTGCACTGCAATCGGACGGCGGTGTACATGCAAGCGGGCCGCTGGCAAGACGCCCTAAGCGACGCAGACGCCGCCGTGTCGCTCAGCCCGGAGTACGCTACGGCGTACGCCAGACGCGGGCGGGTGCAACTGTACCTGCTTGCTCAGGAGTACGGGGGACAACGTGCCACTCTCGCGAATCGCTACGCAGCGCCGTGGGTGGCAGCAATGAAGGAGCGTCTGCAAGGCTACGCAGACGCCGCCGTCATGGACCTGACGCGTGCGGTGGAGCTGTCCCCGACGATGGAGCACAAGGCGCAACTGCAACAGGCACTGACTCAGCGCCAGGCTATTCAAGCCTTGCTCAAGTCCCCCTCTGAGACATCAAAGGCTTCTATGCCGTCTTCATCCGCTGCTTCTTCAGAAGGGAAAAGGCACCGCGGTCAGAGCGCGCATTCGTCACCCCCACCCTCGGGTGCGCGGCACGTTGAGTCGATGGCTATACATGAGCTCATGGAACAGTTGAAGTTGCTCGGTTTGAGCATTGTTGCGCCGTCGGCACCTGGGGAGTTTGGGAGACTTCCAGAGCCGAAGGTGATAGCCAAGGCGTACCGGGAGTTAGCGCTTCGTTGGCACCCAGACAAGTGGGTAACGGCCACTCCGCACGAGCAGCAGCGGGCAGAGCAACAGTTCAAGTCGATATGTGTCGCGTAC
>NC_009327.2:289057-317068 GCF_000002845.2 Leishmania braziliensis MHOM/BR/75/M2904
ATTCCTTTAGCACCTATATTGATCACCTCATTCTCCTCTTGGCGGCGCGCTTCCATGCGTCGCTGAATGCCCCCCTTGAAGACCTGCTGTCGAGCGACGTGAACTCATCAGCCGAGGATCACTGCCCATGGGAGCTGGTTGCCCGCGCTGTACAGCAGGCGGTCTGCACCCCGCAAACCGCAGAGGAGCGTCGCCTTGTGCGCCAGCTAGACGTGCACCACTTCTCGGCGTCCGTATGCAGGGAGAGGGCTCGGTATATGCAGTGGAAGCTGCAGGAAAGCCGGTGTCGTCGTGGCGATCAGCAGCCGCTCTCGCGATCACCAGCAGTGACGCCAGCCGCCCTCGCAAAGTCGGACCCCACTGCCGCTGCGAATGCCACATCTTCTGAGCAGCCCTGTAGTGTGATATGCAACTCTCTTCGCAACGACGTTATTTCTCTCTACACTCAGGTGCGCCAGTCACTACCGTCTACGCTGGATGGCTCTGAAAGCGACGACGACATGGGGGGTGCGCAGGCACCGACCCCGTCAGCGCAGCCCGTAGTGTCCGCAGGAGAGCCATCCGCACTGGCAGGCATTCAGGAAGTGTTCGTGCGCACCCCGGAGGAGCAGGAGCGTGACGAGCTAGTCGCCCGCGCCCGGGATGAGTTTTTGAGCCAGGTGCAGGCACTGCAGTCTGTTTACTACGACAAGTACCGCCGCTGGATGGATGTGCCGGCAAGCGTCTTGGACCCCCCTCCTGTGTCGAGCAAGAAACCTGCAAGCACAAACGGCGCTGTTGTCGCGTCGGAGAGCACGACACAGCATGGCGACTCGGAGAGTGAGTGGGCGGCGTTGCTGAAGGACCTCGGTGCGGCAGCACCACACCCGCTACGTTCCATGGCGCAAGCGGATCGCGTCAACAGTAGCGACGTCGCTGATCGCACAGAGAGGCCCCACACTGTCGCCTCCATCTTCCGTCAGGTGAAGCTGCGCCGCCCTTTGCGCCCCTCTGCCGTGTCGGATGACGTACTGGAGAGCATGTACCGCGCACGAGCTGAAGCTCTGGAAACCCCAAAGAGCTGGAGCAGCGCTAGTGGTTTGCGCAGCTCCGCCCCTGGAGCTTCCACCTCCATGGCTCCGTCGTTCACTGGTGCTTCTGCTGATACAACAGTCGCGGAAGCTGCGGCCTTGGCGCCATTGTCATCACAGCCCTCACCATCAGTGGCCGCTATTCGCAAGGACACGGCGCCGCCAGTGAGCCGCCGCGGCCGCTGGCAGATTGTCGAGTATGATGAGGGCGATGATGCTGAAGCGTAGCGCGGCACCAATGAAAGTCTTCCGTTTTGCTTTCAGCCTTACTATGTCAGTAAGTTCGCTTCGCCCCTCGATAATGAAAAAGAGCAGAGTAATTGTTCAGCGGCACACTATACATGCATGTCGATAAGGGGAGCGTCTTTGGCGTTTATGTCTTTGTTTTCACTTCCTTTTCTGGATTCTCGTGTGCACCTCTTTCTGTTCAAAGTCTCAACGATGTATTGAATCGCATGCCGTCATCGACGTGCAAGCGTAGAAGTAAGAGATGCCCGTGCATCTCTGCACTTGCCGTTGGTGCACCTCCTCGTCCCCCACTTTCCTTGCCTGTGTGCAGTGGACGCGCCTCTCCCCTCCTTCCCTTTGTGGGCTCTCGTTTCTTTTCGTCTCTCTCCTTCTTCCCCTCGAGCCCACTGTTCTTCCTTTTGGATGTATTGACAGCACGTGCTGATTGCGGGTGCGACGTGTGTGTGTGTGTGTGCAACATTTCAGTATTCATTATTGAGTGCGAAGGGCACATATATATATATATATGTGTGTGTGTGGGTGGGTGTGGGTGAGTGGTGCCCACCAGGTTGGTGGCTGGAGCTTTCAGAGAGTGAGACCGACGCCTTCCTGCACCATAGAGAAGAGGATGGCAGAGGAAAGAGAGAAAAAAAAAACGAAAAGAAGGACGTGTGCGGCCTACTCTCTCCGTTTTTTTTTTTCGTTTTCGAGTCACCACGTAATCACGATAGACGTAAAAAAAGAAAAAAAAGTGACAGCGCAGGAGGTCTGGTATTTCTTTTCTGGCACCGTCTCTGCGTCGCAAGCGACACATGCTGAGGAGCTCTTTTGGTAGAGCGTACGTCATATCCACTGCGTCACCGACTGAACGAAAAGAGCCAGAGAAAATGATCTCGTCTTCGATGCGTCGTATGCGGCGACTTTCTTTTCTCTTCTTCGCCCTCACGTGAGCCGCGCATCGGTGCGTTCGTACTTGTGCACAGCGCGCACTGTGGCGCAGCTTTTTCTGTTATTTGTTGCTTGCCGCCTATGTCAGGCGCGATGACTTGAGTTTCTTTGTGAATGCATGTCAGACGGCAGCGTGAGCTGACTGACCCACACACATACACCCCCTTTGCATTGTTTCCACAAGATTGACATGACACCATATACCCTTACCTTTTCGCATGTGTTGTTCTTGTTCTTCTCTCCTGACCAGTGTTTATCCACTTAGGAAACACGACAAGAGGAAGGTGAGTGATAGAGCGACAAGGCTGTGCGATACTATCGGCTGATGTTTTCTTTACATCGAGCGGCGCTTTCAAAACCTTTCGCGATGCTGGGGAGGCTGGTGACGAGGCGGCTTGGCTGCCCTCCCCCTCCTCCTTTTGCCTTTTTTTTTTTTGCGGCCTGCCACTTTGTTGTACTGCATCACCCCCTTCCCTCTCATGCCTATGCAAGCGACACAAAGGGCCCACATGCCCACCCATAGAAAACTGAAATTGCACGCCTATACGCACGTCGACAGACACGGCTGTATCGCTGGAGGCTCTCCCTCCTCACGCCAGACGCCGTTTGTATTTCGTTTGCACTATAAATCCCATTTACCATTGCGCTTCTCTGCGTTGGCGTATTCCTCGACTAGGGGCTGATGATGCGTCGCCCAGGTGTGGAGTACTGTACAGCCACGAGCTCTATACACGGAACCTTGGGCACGCCTTCCTCGTCAAGCCTGCTGCCGGTGTCGCGCACCTCCGCAGCGGACAACTATAGCTCATGCAAAAGTGGAATTCCTCCACTGACGGGGACGCTGTCACCAGCGCCGCTGCAGACGCCGCCGCCACCGTCGTCATCGTTGTTCACCTCCGGGTTCTACGACGCTGGAGGCAGAGACGTGAGAGAGACCAAGCACAACACGCAGCGGCAACAAAAGGTGCTGCAACAGGAAGAGGAAGTGGCGCGTCTCGAAGCTACCTTGGCACGAGAACGCGTCGAGAGCGCCGACTCACTGAACGTCGTTCGAGCGTCCCTGCAGCGCGAGCGCTTGCGGTCCACCATGGCGGAACAAGGGCAACAGGCTGCTCAGGCAGAGGCCAAGCAGCTGCGCATTGCGCTCCGGGCTCTCCTAGCTCAGCCCCCCGACAGTAGCAATATTGTATCATCATCACTGATGGTGCCTGTTTCCCTTTACGAAGAGGCGCGCCGCCTCCTCCTGCGGTGTAAAAGGGCGTTTGCGGAGCTGAAGGCGCTCCAGCTGCGCGCCACTGACTCCGCTGGTTTTCAGCTATTCCACCAATACGACATTCCGGCACTCGACGAGATTCCGCCTGCGTGGCCGCCTGAGACACCACAGCGCTGCGGCAAAGAGGAGGAGGAGCCCGCGCTCGACGTCGCGCGTGGTGACTGTAGCGCTCCTTCTACCTCTGCCTCCCGCGAGAAGGTGGCCACTGGCACTGTCTCGCTCCCGATGGAGGAGACGCCAATTGGACCTGAGGTATCCGTGCTGACCACTGTCTCCCCCGACACACCGCACAGCACGAGTACTGAAACGCAGCAGCTCAGTGCGGTCACAACTGCCAGTGATACTGCAGAAAAGTGGCAGGAGAGGGTCAACGTACTCCCTGCCCACAACCCTTCAAACGTAGTAGGCAAGCCCGACATCGGAGGCGAAACCGTCAGCGCCTACTGCGGTCGTAGGCCACGGCCTGTCCTCCTCAGTCCCCCGCTCCCATCGCCGGAACCCAGCATCCTCAACACCTTGACGCCCTGGACAGGACCTATGCACGAGTTTGCCGAGTCGACGACCGTTCTTTCTTCCGCAGCGTCGCAGCAACTCGACGCGATGCACCCCCCGCAGCTCCGTGAGGGGGAGGAAGAGAGGGCGATCCGTGACGCAGATCGCCTTCTCCGACAGTGGGCAGAAAAGGTAGAAACACTGGCAACGAGGCAGGGACTCCGTGCAGCGTCTGAGGTAGCCGCGCTGTGCCGCCGCCACGGGCTGCACTACATCGACGCTGCGTTTCTTCCCGTGTCGGAGACGCTTGGCCTTGACAGCGGTCGCGGTTGCCGCGGCTACGGTCCAGGCTGCGGCACTTCGTTTGTGGTGCAGTGGTGCCACCGCGACACCGTCGTGCCGCATGATAGGAAAGCTGAGCTGCTGACAAGCGCCGGTATTAACCCGAGCTCGCTGCGCTGCGGCCGACTGGGCGACGTTGGTGTAGTTGCCGCCTTGGCTGCACTCGCCGAGGCCACTGGTGCGGTGACGAGCGTGCTCGCCAGCACGACGAGTGAGGACGAGGACAATGGCCTCTATGTGGTCTGGCTCTGCATGCATGGCTGGTGGACACGCGTCTCAGTCGACGCGTATCTGCCGTGTGTCATCGAACAAAACAGGTTTGTCGCCCTGTACGGTTGCAGCAGCGCCACCACCCCCTACGACCTCTGGGCACCGGTGTGTGAGAAAGCGCTAGCCAAAGTATTGGGTGGCTACCACTCGCTCAGCAGCCTCACGGCGGAGGCGGCGATAGGCAGCTTTACGGGAGGACCAGTCGAGTGCTGGGATTGGTGGCACAGTCGTAGCGATACGGCGCTGGAGGAGATGGAGGCGGTGCTTAATACAAACGCGCGCGGCGCAGGTGTAGTGTTGCTCTCCACTTTTTCAACGGCAGTCCTGCGCGACACGCCCGCAAGGCCGGTGGCTGTGGCTGGGGCGCAAGCGGCCTACCAGCGGCTCGGGCTTCAACCTGGCACGTCGTACCGGGTGCTGGCCGTGGCTGACAATGCGGAGGGTGATCCAATGGTCCTCCTGCGCAAATGGACACGACAGTGTGAGCAACAGGAGGAGAGTCAAGTGGACCGTCTCTTTGATCGCCATGCCGAGGATAGCGGCGGCGGTGGCCGTTGCGTTATCTCGCCGCCGCGGGACAGCGACGATGGGATTGCTGCCGCTGAGAGATGGTTGGCAAAGCTGCCGCCACCGTCGGGTGTGGCTCCGAGTCACGGCGACTCGTGTGTTTGGCTGAGCTATGCCAAAGAGGTGCTGCCCTACTTTGATGGCTGCCACGTGTGTTTTGACTGCCGCCGGTACCACGACCTTCGCATTCCAATTAAATTCTCTGGCTCTAGGCTGGCCATTCCAGCGCAGATCGTTCGTGTTCGTGTGCGAGAAGGCCCTGTGAGGCCTACGCACGGGTTGACGCGCTGTCCTACACGACTGTGGATTGGGTTACACCAGCCATGCACCTCCGCCGCTCACAATGTAGCTGTTCCTGGTGCCTTTCTGTGGGGACTGAAGATGACTCTGGTGGGTCAAGAGGAGGCTCTGGCACCCTTTGGAGGAGACGGCGACCGTGTGCGTCCGGCGCGCCGGTCATACGTTTTGTCCGAGTCCTTCTTGGGCGAACCAAAGGAGCTGCCAGCGGTTTGGATGTACTTGGAACTGGAGTCAGCCACCGACGCTCCGCCTGATTCTGCCACCATTCTCAGAGAGGAGGACACCGATGCGCCGAGCGTGACGACCGAGTTCTTTGTTGTACCGCAAATGGAATGGATCGTGCGGAAGGACAGGGCACACGCCAGCCAAGATGATAATGGACTTGGCTCTCTGGGGGTTGGCGCACCCTGTGCTCAGTCTCGGCGCAGTGTGGAACAAGACAGTCAACTCCACCACATCAGCAAGTGTGCTGCACCGTGTGGCGACGGAGGCAAGTACGCAGATGCTGTGGCGCGTGCGCTACGTCACGACTGCAGTGAGCGCCATCTCCCCAGCCTAGCTGAACACTCATTTGGCGAAACCACGACGGCTATCGTGGCAGTCTTGGCAGAGCACAGGGAGTCGTTGCTGGTAGACGTCGTCGACGCACCGGCGGAGCTGCGCGCAGCCGTTTATCACGACGTGCTGGATCGTATCGACTTCTCTGATTGTACACTTGCAGGGGGCAGTGGCCGTCGCCATATATCCCACCTGTCGCTGCCAGGTGCCGCTACAGAGCAGGGTGAGGTGTGCTGCCAGCTGAATGGCCGCTGCATGCCAACGTTTTCATGGTGATGGTTGAACAGAGGCAGTTGGACGAGAGGACTAACCGTGAAGCGACGCAGTCCAAAGCGACGGAAGAGATGAGCGCTTATCACGAGCCTTCACGTTGTGCCTATCATCAGTTCATTCCGCTTGTCGCTGTTTACTTCTTGGTGCGGTGCTTAATCCACCAAGTGCCGTACAATGCACCGCTTTCTCCCTTTTCCCGTCGTCAATGGCTGTTGTTTGTGCGCGCGAGAGAGCTGATGTCCACCACAAAGCTGAACGCGATCAGAGCAGCCGCAACGGCAATCACACAATTTTACATACACCTCTGAAACAGACCCACGGAAAACAAATGATAAAACTACCCACCTCGCTACTGAGACAGCGATGGACACGATGTCAGATTTGACTGCAGGTAAGACGGGCTACAAAGAGGTGGAGGAGAAGTCGCTTCCCTCCGCAGTCCGCAGATTCCCACACTCTGGTGTGTCCGCTCTCTTCTTCGTGTGCACCTCTCCACCTCGTTGCTTCAGAATCGTTGTTTGCCTTTTCCTTCTGCTCTCCCGGTGACTCTTCGCTTACGATGTACTTTCTTCCATCCCCTGCCTCCCTACTGCTTCAGTGCTGGTACCTACACACACGCAGAGAGAGAGAGAGAGAGAGAGAGATGAGCTCTTGCATCGAAGTGAGCGAGTACGCGCGCGTGGGAAACCGCGTTATTTTGGACTACCGGCGCCTACAAACTTTGATCTTCGAAGGAGGAGACACACAGAGGCCTAAAAAGTCGCACATGCCGTTTGGGACGCGGTGGCACTCTCCACCGCTACAATGCCCACGGAGACAGTCGGTGGCGGCATGTCGGGCAGTCTTTCCGTGCTGTGCAATGTGGCGCGCATGCTGGTCGACGTTTCCACCTTTCTTATCTCTCTCTCTTTGCCGCCTAAACGCCTAGGAGTGCGATGAACGATCGCTACACACTTGCGTGACGCCGCGCTGGGGTGATAGGTACTATGCCGTTTGCCTTTGCTACCTAGGGCCTCATCGTATGGATCACGATTAGCGCCTTCCAGCGGCTGCCAGACACCCTCTTGTGTACCATGGATGAGCGGCGAGAGGCCTACGAAGTGCCACAGACGCCGTTGATGATGAAGTCCTAGGGTGCTTCTGTTTCTTCATGAGCGTGCTTCCCATCAGCATCCTGTACTGCGGTGGCGTGCACGTACCCACTCACAACAGGCTTGCTCAAAGGCCATAACGAGGGTTGTGGTTCGCCGTCTTCATGACGGCGAGCACCATCACTGCGAGCACAGCAACGGGCATGGCCATGCACACGCAGCTCCACCAGCAGTCGTGAGTACGATCACAGTCAGGGCGGCGTAGATACGGGGCTTCTCTCCGTGCCGGGAAATCGGCACTATTTGCAGACATCCGCCTGCAGCTCAGCCAGTGGGCGTGTGAGGGGCACGTCTCAGACGCCGAGGCGCCACCGCAAGGCGCAATACACCATTGTGCCACCCTCCTTCACGTCTTCAGCCACTGCCTGCATGCAATCGGGGTGGTATTAGCGACTGGCGTTATGTGGGGATGAGGCTAGTAGAAGTACTACCCAGCCAGCACCTCACCGCTAGCCCAGCCTGGCAGCTTTCATTCAGTTTCTCATCTCTGGTGTCATCACTATCAGCGCCACGATGCACCTTGTTGCAGGGGTGTCGTCTACCTTGATGGAGCAGGTGCTGTCGATGCTGCACCAAGAGGATTTTACGGATATTATGTTCTTCGAGGACGTGGTCGACGAGGTACTCGACCTTTACGTGTGGATGGCTGGGCCTAACTTCTCTGTTCTCTATTCCACACTCAGCATCTCACGCGATCTCCACGGTGCTGAAGCGCCGTGGATAATCGAACGACACATCGTAGCGATACCCGGAGATGGGGGCACGGCACTGCCCGTTTCAGCTTGAGCACGGTTAGCATGTGTGCATGGATGATGCACCGGTTGAAACGGAGTGTGCTGAGATGGCAAGCGCGTGGGGCTCAGCGGATACCCAGCTGTAGCGCTTCAGAAGGCGATACCCATTAGCATGGCGCACCATTTTTGCAGGTGGCATACTGTTTAGTGGCAGAGTGATGGACTAAGCAAGGGAAGGTGTGGGGAAATCGGCATGGCGAAGAGCGAGCCTGACGAGGCAGAATGACCTCTCGCTTGGCGGCAGCATTTTCTTTCATGCCCCTATGGAGGAGGCTGTGCATTTCTGCTACTTGTGCCACCTTCCTCCTCGCTAGGTAACTCGCTGCCCTTCTGTGGGAATGCATGATTTGTCCCTCTCTCTATATGTTGGCCTATGCCTATCGGCGTACCGATGAGCTGCTCAGACCCGGGCTCACGTGTCTCCCTCCACGCCCTTCCTTTGAGTGGATTACTCACCTCTTTTTTGCCTTACTGCTAGGCGCTTAGTTGCGGTTGTCCTTTCTTTTCCCACTCTCTCGTGACATGTGCCATACTTTCCTTGGTCACGTGTACTTGAGCACACAGACGGGCAGACGCTTAGCTGCCAGCCCACTCCCTGCGGACGGGGACACGGTCATTTTGCACTTCTTGACTGTCTCTCTCTCTCTTTTTTTTCCTTTCACATCTGCTCCGCTCGTTTTTTCTCTTGCGTATTGGTGCACAGTGTTCCGTGTGCGTCTGTGTGTGTGTGTGTGTGTGTGTGCCTTGCGATGTCGTAACGTGCGCTCCCTCTCTCCTTATTTGCTTACCGTGCCTCTTGGTCAAGATGATGGCCGGAGGATGTCGCTGTGGTGGTGGTGGGGAAAGCGGGTGTACGAACTCGAAGGAAACGACAACATGGAGGAGTGGGGGCTGGCACAACCGCAAAAGAAAGGACATGTCCCTCTCGAAGGACAACTGAGCCGATGTGCGGAGCGCCAGTCGCGGTTTCCGTCATCTAAGGGTACGTAAAGCAGCGATATTGGTGAGGATTCTGTTTTACCCCTTACTTCGCTCTGCGCTCTTTGTCGCCTGGGCGGGACTAAACCAGCACCGCAGCTTGCCTGAATGTTCGCGTATGTCTGTGGAGTACGCGCTGCTCCTTTCTTGTCGCTTCACTACGTTTTTCATTTCCTTCGATCACTTGTTTTTCTTTTCGCGGTACATTCCTGCACCTTCCCTTCCCTACGTGTGGCACCCTGTAGTACTTCCTCAGAGACGCAGGGAGAGTAAGTCACCCTTGTGTCCATGAGGAGCATCGTGTGGTGTCACCTCACTCACCCCCCCCCCCCATTAAGCCTCCCAATGAACACAGACTGCAACCAGCACATACCCACGCACACCCACACACACATACAGACAGTCTATGAGAGATGCGCCTGAGATGAGGCGCACAGCTCAGCTGTTCCTTCCGTTTCTTCTTTTTCCCTTTTGCGTTATTTTTCTGTCTTTTTCAGCTCGCATCTCTGTGCACCAGGCCGCTCAGCGTGTCTACGCATTTCTGCCTCTCTCATTCTCGAGTCGCATTGCTTTGTAGAACATAGATCCCTTTCCTCGTGATTCTTTTTCTTAGATGCATGTACACCCCCCCCCCTTCCCCCCTCACACACACACTTTCTTTCTTCAAAACTGACGCGCAAGTACGGACGTACACACCCCACTAACGGTCACCTCACATAGTCTTGCAGTCCCTTTCGTGACGAAAAAGGGGACCCCTTCTTCCCGACGCCCCAGCCCTGTCGCCGCATGCAGCGGGAAAACTTGCCACTAGCTCTGCCTTTTGCGCGTCAGTGGACAGTACCTTCCACTGCGGGGAGCGATGCTGGTTCCACTACCCTCGACTACCCCTCGCGACACGCGGAGTCTCCTTCGCCGCTTAGCCAATCTCAGGTACCTCGGACACCATCCCCTGGCAGGACCAGGCCGCGGCAACCGTTGAAGGGGTCCGTTACGTTAGGCTCACCATCTCCCTTGCCACCGTTGGAGCTCTCACCGTTCGCTTCGCGAGGTGCCGCGTGCCGCTCAGATGCCTCACTGCAGCTGGTGTCGTGCCCTGCACCTGTGGGTGAATTTACGAGGAACTTTGGATCGACCACCGTACCAGAGGCGGTGTCTGCCAATGGTACGGATGGCGAGTCGTTCTGGCGGCACCAAGCGCAGCGCTCCGAGGCGACCTGCAGAGCGCTGGAGGAGGAGCTCATCGCTGTCTACCGCCTTCTTGCCAAAGACGCCGTCGGGGGCTTTCGCACGGGGGTGGCAAGTAGTCCTGCTTCTTTGATCGAGTTCGGAAGCACCAGCTCTCTCTACGAGACGGTGCTGCAGGAGCGCAACATGGCGCAACTGGAGCTGGCGCGAGAAAGGGAAAAGGGTTTCCTTCTGCGCTACCGGCTGCGGGAGATGGAGTCGGAGGTGCATCGACTGCAACGGGTGCATTGCCGTAGCGTGGGCAGGCAGCGCACCGGCGATGCATCAAAGCGACCATTGACATCTGGTAATTCTGCGCCGCACTTGGAGGTGGCTTCCGTGCAGCGCCGCCGCTCTTACAGTAGCTGCTGTTCGAGCTCTCGCTCTTCTACACATTCCACGCATCACGCGCGCCATTCGCCCACGTACCCACACTCTCGTAGCTCCACGCGACCGTACACCCCGTCGTCCGCGAGATGGGAAGAGTCGACACGACCAACGTGTGTGCCGATGTCTATGTCCTCTACCCAACGCAGCGACGATTCCATAGTCGCTCGATCCTCGGCACCCCCAGCGTCGTTGCCGACACGTCGTGAGGGTGGCTGTCGGGCCGCCACCGCATCTGTGGAAGCTCCAGCAGCGTTTGCAAGACCCTACGGCCATGGTACAAATTTGCCCGCAAACTCGAACCGACAGGTGTCACACGTTTACAAAGCGGAATCGCGCGACTTGCTCACTTGGGTGCTAAGTGCGCGCCCTTCTTCTTCTGCGAGCCAGTGCCAACCAGCTGCCTGGCGGAAAGGTGCTGCTGGGCCCCGTAACCCAGGACCTGTGCGCCACGCTACCTTTGAGAATCCACCCCGACACGTGTTTCACAGTGACCTCTTCAGCGCCGCTGCTGCTATCAGTGAAGAAGAGGGCAGTAGTCGTCTGATGCGTGGCCCGCCATGGGACGCAGCGGAGACTCGCCGAGCTATGCATCGCCGTCGACTAAGGTTGCCCTCTCCGTTGCCGCAAACGAGCGATTCCAACGATAACGACCAAACACGGGATCACCCCTCGGACACTGTTTCCTCGTTCTGTGCGATACCTTTGGTGATGCCAGCGGCACGGGACTCCGTGGATGCGGCTCACGGTGCGCTCTCCAGAAAGGGGGTCCCAACGAAGCCCGCTGATCACGGGAAGTGGGTTTTGTGGCAGCCGCCCACCTCTGCGTCACACCAACAGTCCGGAGGTGGGTAAAAAGCGGCGGCGTCTCTCTTGTTCTATGCACCGCCCCATCATCTCTTTCGTTTGCCCTGTGGCACTCGGTGAAGGACCGGGGGACGTTTGCGGCCTTCGAGCGGTGGGCCGGTGATACTTTTTCCCGAGTGTGCGTGCTGCCTGAGTCACAGCGACGAAGGCGGTGGAGGAGGGGGCGGGGGAGTCGTACAGTAATAGTGTGTCGATACCATCAGCGAAAGCAACGCTACCAAAAGCTGACAGGTCAGTCGAAAAGGAGCGGAGTTCTCGGTGGCGGCTAAATCTCAAGGCTTACTGCTGTGTTCACGGAGAGGTGAGGTTGTGTAAGACTGCCGCTTTTAGGCGCCCCACCAGCGCTGCTGAATGTGAGGTGAGTGCTGAAAAACCAGTAGTGATGCTCCCTCTGCAGTAAGAGTGGGAAGATGACACAGAGTGCCTGCGGTTGCTTAGGCACTTTCCCCTCCCTTTATGCCAGCTCTGCTCCTTGTGATGAGGGTGCGTGGAGCCTTGCGTCAATCCATCGTTGACCATTCAACCCTGGACGTCTCCTCTTTTACACCCTCACCTCGTCCGCCCTCCGACCCAAATGCTTCTCTTCCTTATTCCTGCACTACACGAACCAACGCAGCGCGCGAAGCAAAAGCGAAAGACATCGGAGGTCGCCTCGTCTTCACGAAGACACACTCGTACATACAGGTGTTCACATTACCTTTAGGAAAGAACACGCAGAAGCTCTCGCAGAGATCAGTCTGGCGATATGTCCTCGAGCTCGTCGGTACTAGATGTGCCGTTTATAGAAGTCATTTGCAGCCATCCCGCCCGCGAGGTGCTGTGCGCCGAGTGCCCTGCACTGCTGCTGCTCATCTACGAGCATGTCGTAGCAGAGCTGCAGGCAGGGCGACGCGCCGTGGACGTGTTCCGTGGCACCTCTCGACAGGACCACTTGAGTGAGTTGCTGGCGATGTCCTCCTTCTCGGAGCTGTTTCAACGCCTTTATCCGCCGTCTCAGTCTTGCGGCGCCGATGACGGTGCTGCGAGCACGTATTTCTGGAGGCAGGTGCGAGTGACCTTGGAGGCCGCGTGGTCGCAGCCGTGCGACGCAAAGGCGCGTGCTCTTCTCACCCAGGTGCACGGTCAGCCGCGGTTCCACTTTTGCGGGCCGCGCGACGCCGTAGTGCCCGGGGAGGGTTATCCACTGCATCCCGTCTCGCTGGAGCGGGCCTTGGCAACGAGCAAGCGCTTCCTCCGCACGGCCACAACCTGTGCGCTGGACGGGTCAGCGGATGCCCTGGGCGGGCGGCAACCGGAGCTGTGCGCGGTGCTGCAGTTAGCCCGGCTGGTGCCGCACGTTCCGCTGACGGGAGTAGCCCCGAAGAAAGAGGTTACCCCGGAGGGGATAAGCTTCTGTATGGTGTCGTTGCAGCAGCGGTGGTGGGTGCTGGTGAACGCGGCGCTGGAGCGCGTTCTGCTGCTTACGCGCGCTTCCGTGAATAGTAGCAGTAACACTAGCGGAAGCAGCAGGGTCACAAAGCCGCTACTGTGGCAGCTGCTGGCGGTGCTGTCTGTGCTAGACACGGCGCACTACATCTTCGCCTTCCCAGAGAGGCAGCAGGATTTTGCGGCTCATCTTCTTCTCGCACGACTAGCCGAGGTCGGGCTAGTGTACCCCGTGCTCAGGGACGACCGCAGGTGCTTTGTCGTGAGTCCCGATTTCCTGCACGCTATTCACTGGCACGCAAATGCGCCGCTTTCCTTTACCTTTAATCACTATCTTGTGCGCAGCGGCAGCGGCTTTAATGACTCGAGGGTAAGTGCAATACGTCGCGAGGACACCGACACAATCATAACCGAAACGAACTTCCGCCTGTATGCCTACACCGAGGACTCCGATCTACTTAACATTTTGCACCAGTTCGCTGAGTTGGAGGAGGTGGTAAACGGGAATCTCCACTGCTACCGCGTGACGCGGGACAGTTTCGCTGCCGCTATGCGCAAGGGCATCACCGCCACACAAGTGCTACGCTTTCTTTCGCTGCGAGCACACCCCAGCATGTTGCGCCGGTACGGAGAGAAGGAGGAGAACGGCGATACAAAGTCGCCGTCGCCCGCTGGCGGTGCCCCGTCTTCGACTTTTTCAGCGCCGCCTCGTCGCGCGGCCGTGGCGGGCACGCGCGGAAGCACCACGTTCATTGATGCGGTGACGACGCTGGTCGTTCCGCACTCGTTCTGTGACCAATTGCGCATGTGGGAGCGTGAGTGTCGCCGAGTAGTGTTTGAGCATCACGTTGTTCTGTTACGCAACGTGTCGACTGAGCAGCAGAAGGCGGTGACAGCGTATTTGGCGGATGCGGGAGAGGTCGATGCCGTTGTCCACACGGAGCGCGGCTACATGGTGATTCGGGAGGAAGTCTTCGATCGTCTTATCGCACCACTTTTGGAGTGAGCAGTGCAGCGAAGGTGACGATGGCAAAGAAGAGACTACCATTCCCCCAGCTCTACGTATGCTACTTTCTCCTCCTTAGTGGCTACCGGTGCCGAGGGCGGCAGTGCCTCCTCCCTTCCTGCCCGCTTGTTGCCTACTTGTTTCGTCTTCTATACTGCTTTATGCCTTCCTCCTCGTCTGCTGGCGGTGTCTCTCTCCTCCCCACTCACGTGCGCAGCATGCACGCATCATTCATAGGAAGCTGACGAGGGAAACACGCACGTACACACGGAAAGGTTGAGCAAGCGACGTTGCCGTTCTGTCGGTGAGTGCTTGCTGCCAGCCATGTTCTGCTATACATTCGAGATTTGCCCCAAGTTGGGGGCCGCAACTCCCGATGGCTTCCATTTGCCTCCTTTTCTCGTTTAACGTGAGGAGCTGTGCTGTACGAAGTGCTCTGTGCGTCGCATGCTACTCTTTCTGCGCCGCCTAGGCTCACTGACACCGTCTCTCTCTCTCTCTCTCTCCCTCTTTCCGCCCTTTTTTTTTTCGCTTCTCTTTGGCATCCCACACGCTGGAACACACACCCACACACACCACTACTCGCACCTTCACTCTCGTATCCCCATGACCGATCCGTAGTAGAAGCGGGTAAAACCCCCAAAGGCCTGCGTTTGCGCCCGCGTCACTGTCGTGCTCAGACCCGCTGAGGCACAGACGCAGGAAGCAGGCGTGTCGCTGCTAACGTGCACAGACTCGCACTCCCGTGCGTTGGCCGAGGCCATTGCGTACCGGCAGCACGGTTTGGCCTCTTTCGCAGCTGAAACGAGCAAAGCGAGGTCACACGTGGTCTCACTCGTCCCTGTTTCTGCAGAGCCGTGGGTGGCAGTGCAAGACGCTTGACTGACGGAACGGGCAGCGGAAGCACACACGAATCTTGCAGGGCACTCTGCTCCGCGCTGAGCCTTTTTTCTCTCCCCCCTTTTCAGCTCGTTGGGGAGCGCTTTTTGTTGCGGTTCGAGCAAACTTAGTAAACTTCCCGCAAGATGATGCGACGAGGAGCCCCCAAGTGGTTCACGCAGGGCAAAGGGCGTGAACGGTTTCACCGGTACTGGCCGTGGGCTGTCAGCTCCATCTGCACCAGCCTTTACCTCTACAACGGTGAACCTTTTGAGGACGCCGCTAGTGCCATCGTGACGACGATTCGGCGGCCACTTCTCAAGACGATGGAGTGGGTAGAGCTGCACGACGTGGATCCAGAGACGATGTCACTGGAGCTGCCACCAGACATGCTCTTTGGCCCACTGGAGTTCCCGAAGCAGATGCGATTCCTTCTAGCAGCGCTCAGGGCCGACAACGAGCTGGCCGACGGCTACCTGGCTCGGATAATCATTGACCACATGGATTTGTCCTTGGACCCACCGATTCTGTCGGAGGATGACTTCCTCGCAGCAGGCGGAAAAGCACTTCTCGACTTTAGTGTGGAAGACTTCACCGGCACGGAAAGCCGCACCCAACGCAAGCACATCTTCTTTCAATCAGATCAGTTCCTTCAATTTATTAACATAATCGCTGCCTACCCGTCACTGACGGAGTACTTTGTGAACGAGAAGGATGGCGTGGAACTGGTTCTTCAGGCGTATCGACACAGCAAGAATCCCTACGCCCGCGTGATGGCGATGCGGTCTCTGACCTTGTTCTCGTTCACGCAAGCCGTCGACGGCACGGTGGAGCGGCGCATCTTGCAAAGTAACGGGATGAAGACTATCGTGGAAGCGTACCGGCAGAGCAGCGGTGACCCGACAGACACGCGCTTCCCCACCTTGCTCCTCTCCTCCATTATGCGCCACTATCCTAAGGAGGGTGGTAAGGAGTTCATCGATGCTGACGGCGTCGAGGCGGTCGTGAACAATCTCACTATTGCCCGTTACAAGGGCATTCCGCAGCACATCCGCGTGCTGCACGACGCCCAGCGCCTCCCCAAACAGTCGGTTGGCAAGAAGTCGGTGACGGCGCGACTGGAGGACGCAGATTTTTTGGGTGTTGCGATGGGTGTGTTGGATACCTTTCCTGAGTTCTACGAGGCGACGGGCGAGCTTCTAAGGCTGGTGACGGATGTGGTTCCGGCGCACGCGGATCCGCTAGACCTGCTCGAGTACCGGGCCATGCCGATCCTCTCAAAGTACTTCGTGAAGTGGCGTGAGGACCAGAGCTTTCAGACGGACGGCACTCGAACGCTGGTGGCGAAGCTCTTCGAGCTGATGCTCAACGATAAGACGTGCCAGCGGTGCTACGATCCCTCTGTGGCGTCATATGAGCTGCTCGAATGCCTCAAGACAGCCAAATTGGCCGTGAAGGATGAGCGAGAGAAGCGAGGGACACGGTGTTCAGACCAGCCGCAGCAGCCAGCAAGCGCCACTGTGTAAGGCGTGTCCACTGCCTGCATGCACTTGCAGGCACATTGACCGGCGTGCATGCGTGTGCGTGTGTGTGTTTATAGGCCCAAGGAAGAGAGAGTTGATAGGACGGCGCACATTTACAACCGGCAGCCTCTACCCAGATATCCACTCTTGGCGCCACTTTAACACTCCTGGAACTTCCTCCACTGTTCCCACCAAGTACGCGCATAGAGCTATAGGAAGGAGTCTCTGCGTATACGTGGCAGGCAGTGAGGGATGGTGTACTCCTCTCCCCCTTTTCTTGTTTTTCTTTGCACTTAGCAGTGCCGTTCTGCAGAGTGGTAGAGGGCGACACACCACAAAAGGAATGCGGGGCACGAAATCGGAGGTGATAATGGACGCGCGATATCGTCCTTGTCAATCCACGTTGCGTACTTACCGCGAGCTCCGTGTGACCTCGTCTGTCCCCTGAAGAAGAACACCTCCCATTGAGTAGAATGATGAGTGGTGTCCCGCCTCTCTTCCTACCTGCTGCGGTGCTAAGCGGGGGTGGGAGGCTCAGTGTTGCAGGTGGCCATGCGCTCGCCCAGGGTGTATGTGCTCGTATTTGCGTGTACCCGCGGTGCTCACCACCTCCCTCTTCACTTTCCTCCTCATTGTTTTCGCCTCTGTCGACCGATGCCACGTGCCTCCACGAGCGCCTGGATCTTCACTGTGCTGTTATGTATGGATGTGTGCTTGCGTTTGTGTGTAAGTTTGTGCTCGCTCTATTTGCCTGTCTGCGTGGCCGCGTTGTGTTGCCGATTTAGAGAGTGTGTAAGCTCTCCTTAATGAGCTCCACGCACTCACAATTGACCGCTTTTCATTTCTTGCCTGCACTACCGCTACCACCCTCAAAAAGGCGGTGCGGGACAAAACTTTTCTTGCTTTGCGCGATACCACGCCTGCGTCGTGTGCGTGTGGTCTGAAAACCTGTACAACTGTCACACAAACATACACCCATACACCCATACACACACCTCTCCCCAACAAGAAACTCCACCCTATAGATACCTTTTCTTACGTGCGCACACTTTGAGCAATCATGTCGAATGACGACGCGTGTATTGCTTATGCTAAGCAGCACAACATTCACCATTTATTTGAGCTCATGGCAACCAAGTTGCTGCTGAACCGTCCCGAGAACCCCTTTGCGTACTTGCGCGTCCTTCTCAAGGACGTGGAGGAGTCTGAGAAGAACAAAGGCTCGCACGATCCCACCCAACTCCACTTCAACAGCAACGTTGCAGCCGCAGCCCCTGCTGCAACACAGGACTCCGCGAAGGAGAAGAGAAGCGTGACGCTAGCCGCCTTCGGTCTCGACCAGGCGGGCAAGACGTGCGTTCTTTCCGTGCTGGAGAGCGGCGAGGCGGAAAAGAAGTACACCCCAACCATCGGATTTGCCCCCATCAAGTTCCCGCTGGACGACTACAACTTGTGCGTCTTCGACCTCGGCGGGGCTGCCAATTTCCGCGGCATTTGGGTGCATTACTACCACGACTGCTACGGCATTGTGTACGTCATTGACTCGGCTGCCAGCGATGAGCGGGTGAGCGAGTCGCTCAAAGTGCTGTACGAGACGCTCCAGCACCCGTACGTGAAAGGGAAGCCGCTGCTGGTGCTGGCGAACAAGAAGGACTTGCCGGAAAGTCGCGGTGTAGAGGTGATTCCCCAGGGCTTCCTCGAAGAGGCGATGGGGGAGAACGGCGCGCCGTACCGTGTGCTGGCGACGTGCGCCGTCGAAGACGACCCGACCTTAGTGGAAGGTATTGAGTGGCTGCTAGAGGCTGTGTCGAAAGACTACGATGCACTGGCGGAGCGTGTGGCTCACGACAGCAACAAGGTGAAGGAGGAGAGAACTCGTCAACGGGCTGCCAGGCTGGCTGCCATTCGCGGCGAGGACGAGTGATGAAAGCCCTAGGCGGAGAATGATTCGACCAAGGTCATCCCCAGATGTGCTGCTGACCCCTTTCTCGACGTTGCTGTTGGTGATTGCTTGTCTTTGCTACACACACCATGGAAGACGCGAGCTTGGATGCATGGGTCAATGTGTGCAGGTGTGTCTGGTGTGTGTCCGTTGGTGCATTCCCCTGCTTCACAGTCAGCGGTAGTTATGTACGAGTGCGAGCGTGATGTAGCTCTGCTCACTTTTTTCCCTGTCCTGCTCTCTTCCCCGCTGCATGGAATGAGGATACACTGTTGTCGTTTGATTTTCATATTGCACCCGAGCGACATCAGCGGGTGTGCGTTTGTTGTTCGTGGCCAGCCCTTCTCACGGGTATTGCGTCACTTTTTTTTTTATTTTCTGCGTGAGGGTGACCTCGTGCAGTTTGTGGAAGGTGCGATTCCTGCTGCTGCAGTGACCCAATGGCAGCAGCGATGGCATGGGTGCTTCTCCCCTCAAAGAGAGGCGTAAATGCATTTGCGTTTCTGATTCGTTTTGTGCAGCAAATCAAAGGCGTTTGCGAACTCCTCTGCCACACGCAAGCGATGTGGTGGCTACACCGGAGGCATCATTTGAAAATAATGCAACGATGAAGACAGCAGAATCTCGGCAAAGCACAAGGAAGGGACGGTTATGCCGCGTTGCAACACTGAATGCCTTTCCGTGTGCACGTGTGTCTCTCTCGCTCCTCTACCTCTTGTGTCCATGCCGTCTTCTCCGCGTGCTTTGGCAGTGACGCCGCGTCGTTTCATGCAACGAGAAGGACGAGGCGGAGACCCTCATCACGTGCCTTTTCTTCCAGCACGCGATGAGCGTTCGATTTGTGTTCTCACCATTCAAACTCCCCACACAACACGCTGCTGTCCTTCTCGCTTCCCCCGCTCTCCCTCAATTTTTTTTTCCGTGTCTCGTGCCATTCCCATCACTGCGTCCTCCCTTCCCCGCCGACAAGAGGCAGAAACGCCGCACATGAACGCCGCACTCCGGTTCGCTACACACATACACACATACGGCAGACCCACACGTGCATCGAAGTGCGTATAGGGGTGCATAGGGGGACGCACATTCCTGCGCAAGAGCAATCAATCACTAAAGCTTCCCCACCCTCTCAAAACACAAGAAGCGCGTCTTTTACATAACCCCCAAAGTAGGGTCGATCGATAGCCGTCAGTGCGCATCCCTTGAAGGGCGCATTTGTGATAAGGAGGAGGGACAAGGAAAAGAGGATCAGTTGCCCGTGTTGCTCTCCACAGCGGGGAATCGAGTGCTCGACGACGGAAAGAAGGGAGAGCAGTCCAAGACCCACTCACACACACACACGCACTCACACTCACGCACACGAGCATACGGAGCATAGCAGCGTCCACGAAGCCAAGAAAAGACCGGCGTCGAATACGGCGTCGCAAGGAGAGGAGAAGGGACGAGCACGTGAGACCGCCGCCTCATCTTTTCACTACTTACCGAACACATCGCCTTGCGCTTTCTCGTATGGTTCTCATTGCTGTAATGTGTGTGCGTGTCTGTGTATACGTGTGTGTGCGTGTGTGTGTGTGTGTGTGTGCTGCTTCTTGTTTCCGTTGGTTGCACCTCTCTCTCTCTCCACGCATCTTCCTTCCTTTGCCGCGTTATTCCCACTGCAGTCGTCTCCGCAACTCCGCACGCTGACTTCACCACCGTTGTCTTTGCTTCTCTTTCCATACCTTTTCCCCATCGTTGGACATTGATAGAGTGAGACGTAGTCAGTTATACACCAACGCGCCTAGAAGCACCAATCCCCTCTCTTATACCACAGAAACTAAGCACAATCTCTGGAGCTCGTTGAATAATTGTCCTGAATCTCTCACACGTTCTTACCCTGTTCGCTTCGCTTTGCTTAAATATAGCTTCTCTCTTGCTGCGCCTCTCTCTCTGTCCACGTTTCTCCGTTGTGTCGGTGCAGTTGCCTTGTTTTGTAGTTATACACAACTGCAGCTCCGCTACCTCTGGCTACTGACCGCGCTGTCACACGCCTTTTTATCATTGAGGCCGACGCAGGGCACCGTCGTCAAGCGCAGTCTCACGTGGGGCTGCTCCACGCGCCTTGATTGTGGTCACTCGATTTCTAGTCTTTCAGGCATTTCTGTTGTTGGACCTCAGCTCTTTCTCTTCGACAGCACAGCCTCAATCGCTTCTGTTCACGGCGGTGGCTTCATACAGGGACGCCTTCTTGTTGGTCTTTCTTCCCTCGCTCTGCTGGCACGTGCGCAAAAAGGAAGAAAGAAGAACGCCGGTGCGCATTTAAAGCCTTTGTTGTGGGTACCACCATCTCGTTTTTTTTTTTTGGATCTTCTCCCTTCGCCCCCCCATCACCCATAACCGACTCCTTACCCTTCCTGTACAGGCACCCCTGACCTCCTCGCCGCCGCCCTTGTTTCCCTGCCTCCCTCCTTCTGGATTGTCCTTTAGGTTGACATGCATTGTCCCTTTGTATCTCATCCTGCTTTCTTGACTCGCGTGTGTTCTTTGTTTTCCGTGTATTTCTATACATTTTTTTATTTCTTTGTTGTCGCTGGTGGTGTCTTCTCCCCGCCAGTCCTTCTCTCAGTTTTCTCTGTCGTTCCTCCGCGCCTTCTCTAACTGACCGCGTGGTTGCTTCGCTTCTTTGTTCTTTGTGCTCTTGGCACACTTTAAGACATGCCCATCACATCCGCGGTTTCTGGATCGCGTCGCCATCGCAGCACCGCGAGTGCGAGACCGCCACCACGCCCCTCCAGCACTGCACTTCCACTCCCAGCACGCTTCCCAAACCATCTGCAGCACCACCTACCTAGTGCCTCGACATCTCAGGGTGGCTTAGCAATCCCTGAGCTGACGCCGACGCGACGCGACTCTTCCATTGGCGCCAACAGCACAAATCCTCGTCTCCGTTGCGTTAGTGTGATCGATGCCGCCGCGGCGCAACGGAACTCTTTGGTTCCACGGATCCCAATCGACTTTGCCTCTAAAGAGAGCCGAGAAGCAATGCGCCGACTACGCCGCCTCTTCTTGCCCGTGATTATGCGGATCATCCTGCGGCATAGGCGTCGCTCGCGCTGGAAAGACGGGCAGCCGCCTCGGCGGTACACCCCTGAGTCGGTGGTTGCCGCCATCATGAGCACCAAGTCGCGCCTTGCCGACTGCCCGCAACAAGTGGTAGAGAGCCTGGCAGTCGGCGCCACATTCAGGTCGCTCGCGCCTAAGGAGATCATTGTGTACGCCAACGAGTCCCACGTGTCGTGCGGGATTGTGGTGTTGCTGCATGGGCAGTTAGAGGAGCGGCGCCCCGAGGAGGGTGGTCGAAATTGGAAAAAGGGCGGCGGTGGCGCCACGCGTCCTATTTCCACGCAAACGCACCGACTTCACAAGGCGATGAACGTACTCTGTCTGATGTCTGTCATGTGCGAGGATCGCGCCACGTCGTTCCTTGCGACTCGCGAGGGCGAGGAGGCAGACGTCGCGATTATTTCCTCTCGCTGGTTTTGGGAGGTCACCTACAGCAAGACACAGGTGCCACTGCTCACCGCCGACGTGATGGGGCGCACTCTGCGCGAGGTTGTCCTGCCGCATCGCCGTGACATGTTACTAGCGGATTACTTTCCCACATCCGCAGTGCTTCTTCGCTCGTGGATGTGGTCGATGCTGACGGCGAGCGACCGCGTCAAGCTGAGTCGTTCCATGGAGGTGCGCGTTCTCTCCGTGGGCGATGTTCTCTTTGACGAAGGCGTCTACTGCCCATACATCTATGTTGTGCGCCGCGGTGCCCTCACAGTGACTGTGAAGGGCGAGGCGCTGGCAGTGCTGGAGGCTGGCGCCGCCGTGGGAGAGCAGAGCGTTCTGTTTCACGACAGACGCAACTGTAGCGTGGTCGCAGCCACTGTGTGCGAGCTTTACGCTCTGCACGCGCGCCACCTTTTGCATCGCTTTCTGAAGTACCCTGAGAGCGCCCGACGCATTATTGCGGAGGCCAAGGAACGGCAGAGGCGGTGGATGGAGGAAGGTCGAACACGCGATGTTTTCGGACTCGTGTCCATTTTGAGCGGCGTGCCGTGTCTCGGACACACGACGGACGCTATGCGGGAGGAGATTGCACAATGTGCCACTGTGCTAATTCTCCCGCAAGGTCAGACGCTGATCTCCACGTACGAACCGTGCACCTTCTTCTGCGTTATCGGCCGCGGAGTGGTGACACTGACGAGCGTGATCAAGACCGCCGCCGTCGCGGAGACACCATCTAGCACAAGCAGCACTGGGCGAAAAGGCGAACCCCAGTCGAGTGGGCGGTGTGTGTCTGTCGCGAAACCGATTCCGACCCCGCCGCCAGAAATCCGGCGAGAGGGACGCAGCGCCGGCGACTTCTTTGGTGAACTGTGCTTGAAGCCGCACTTGTGGCCCTATGACGTGGTGTGCGACTCCACGGTCTGCCTCTGGCAGTTTGATCGAGAAGCGGTGCTACGAGTGCTGGAGAGAAACCGCGCCGATGCGCAGGCCATCGAGGTGTGCCGACAAGGCATCAGTCTCTTCCGCGCCCAACGCGGTGAAGCCAGCATCGTGGAGGGCTTCAACGCTCCCGTCGCCCCTAACTCCGTGACGAATGGATTGCGCTCGCGGGCGGGCAGCCAACGCAGTCGTGCGCAGTCGGCCGACTTGGCGACGTCGCCTTCAGGAGTGCGCAGCAGCAGCGCTGGCGGTCGCTCCGGTCGACGTTCGTCTCTGTTGCAGGCTACTGCGACAGATGGGTCAAGAAAGTCGCCCTCAGAAGACCCCACCCTTCGTGGAGGTAAAAGCGTGGGTGTGGATTGGACACCTGAGCAGTGGACCACGTACGCCGTCACGCGAATGCAGGAGGGATTGCGTGCCGAGGACGCAAAGGATTCCCCGCCCGCACCCATACGCGATCTGCGTGACGTCGACAAGGATGTGGAGAGGACCATGAACGAGAAGGTGCTCCAGCTCGTTGCCGTGCGGTCGGATACGCCACCCAACCCAGCTGACTGCGACATCAGCGGCGACTCGGGTGAGCTGCAGTCCATCATTGTGGAGCAACTCTTCCTCATTATGACGGAGAAGCAGTCAAGGTTTCTACGCCAGGTGAATGATAGCAACGTCCGTCTTATCACGGAAGACGACAATACGCAGGCCATGGGGGAGCAGAGCAATAGCCTTGCCGATATGAGTCTCATAGACGCTTTGCACAATGCCGAGGCGCCGGTCGAGGTGGCCGAGGTGATGCGTTTGGAGGACATCGGCACGTTACCGCTGGTAGGTAACCATCTTCTATCGCAGCGCTCGATGCCGTCGTCGTCTGTCCACGACTTCACGGATGCGGTGGATGTTATTAATACAGGCCTCGTCGATGACCCCCTCCACGTAGAAGCCGCTGCTGGCGCCCAGACTGGATGCTCCATGCCTAGCGCCCCACTCGGTCGCACTCGTCGTTCTACCAGTCTTTGCGCGATTGGCGAGGCGAGCGCCATCTTCGGGGCATCGCTGAGCCTCCGCATGTCCGTCAGTCGCAGTCACTTTGTGCGTCCATCATCTGGAGTGCCGCCGTCGCCGCGCTGTAACAGCGGACGCGATGACTTGCTATCACCAGCGGCTATCGGCGTCACACGCCCCATGAGCTCTAGCGAGTCACGCGTGATGCCACCCGTGCGTACGCGCCCCACGAGTGTAGACTTCAATCAGTTTAACAGCAAGCTTAGCGTTGACCGCTCCACCTCATTTCTAGACCGCTACGTCAAGATAGAGGATCAAAACTACTTCGACAACTTCGTCGAAGTACTTCCGCTGCAGCGGGACGAGATGTGGGCTCCGGACGAGGTGAACACGGACAGCGAAGTGGGCGCAGGGGCCATGGTCCTTCTGCTTCTTCACGTCCGCAAGTGCGATTATTTGTCTGCCGAGGTAATGCAGCGATGCGCGCGGCCTATTGTGAAGGTGACACTGGGGCAGCGCGTTCTGGTACGCACCTCGGTCATGGAGAACCGCACGGCTCCGCGCTGGCCGATCGAGCACTCGTCGTTCATCAGCTTTGTGCGGCGTGGCACCGACATTGTCTTCTCCGTCTGTGACATGGATGACGAAAGTTGCATTGTGTATCAGACGTCCTTGTCGACGGCGAGCATACACGAGAACGGTGGGGTGGGACAGCAAGCCATGTCGCTGACGGAGCTATCAGCCATGGGCTGCCCTGTCAATACAGAATTGGACGCTGGCGTGAAGGGCGCACAACCAAGTGGCATGGGCAGGCAGGATGCGAAGCAGCCATGCGTAACGACGACCATGCTAGCCGTGACAGCTACCAAGTACAAAGCTCTCCGGCAGTACCTCGAAGCAAGAGAGAAGGCGATTGTGCACCCTCCGCTCGCGTCGGAGAGCACAACACTGTTTCTACAAGCGATGTCGGTGGAAGGCCTCAAGCACCGCATTGAGGCCGCTCTCACGGTATCCCTCTACGACGGCACAACAAGCAGAAGGCTTCTGGAAACCGAGCGGGTGACGCCGAAGACGCGGAGCCCCGCCTGGTCTGGGGAGAAGGGCTTCGTAATTGTCTCTGGCGAGGGTGGCATCTTGACATTTGACCTGCTCCACAAGGGGGCCGTCATTGGCTCCACCGAGGCAACGGTGGACGAGCTTATTTTTGGTGGCGTAGGACTGAGGCGTTTGCCGCTTCTACAGGCCCAGACGGGCCGACTTGTCATAGGCCACCTCGTGTTAGGCGTCCTGGGTGCGAGGCTGAGGGATAGCTTCGAGAATCGTAGCCGCGACTGGGTGACGCACTTCGCTGTGGAGGAGCTCTCTCTAGCGAGGGAGGGCTTCTCCATCAACCCCGACCCCTTCATTGTGCTACGTGACGGCACCGGGGCGGTGCTGATGCGCACACCGCTCGCCTTCAGTGCCTTCGAGGCATCATGGCCAATGTCAGAGGCAAGCTGCTTGCTGCAATGCCCACGTCTCCGCGGTAGCACTGTGGCCTACCAGCTGGAAGTCTGTGACAGCGACGAGAATGAGGTTATTGGCCGCGCCACCATCGTACTCAGAGATGGCGGCGCTGGACCGGATCATCGACACGATATCTTGCTCGATCCACCTGGACGCGGTGTAGTGCGCCTGCGCAGCCTTTGCCTTCCTGTATTAGAGCTACCACCACGCGTCACCGCTCTCTGCCCACCGTCCTCTTCGCAAGTGCAGTTTTCGGAGTCCTCTATGCTCCTGCTGCTGCACATGACTGGGTGTACGGATCTGCCCGGCGGCGCGTCGGAGGAGCTCCAAGCGGACGCGATCGGCACGTTTTCTATTGACGCGCAGCCGTATTTGCGCACGTCTCTACAGGAGGCAACGAGGGCACCGCGGTGGCCCTTCTCGAAGGCGAGCGTGCTGCTGCGGATTCCGTCACAAGACGGCGGCAGTGACGCTGCTGGAGAGGAGGTCAACCTCCAGCAGCAGCAGCAGCAACACCGTCATGAGTGTCAGTTCGCTGTCTACGACGGCGTCGTGGATAAAGTGAGTCAGATTGGCCAGGTCGCCGTTCCACTTTCGCAACTGCTGAGCAGCACGTTGCATACATATCCCCTCTTTCCTCGATGTAAGGATGCCGACAAGGGCGCCTCAAACCTGCAGCCGTCCGTGAGCACAGCGACGCGCACATGCGTGACGTCCGAGAGGACGGTGGGCGCCGTGCAAATCTTCACACTGATTGGTTCCCTCGGGCATCAAATGCGCAGGACAGCAGAACAAGATATAGGTGCGCTGCTGGCGCCCATCTCCGCTCTCCGTGTCGATACAGCGCCAGATCAGCTGCCGTACTACATTCCAGGAAGCGCCGAGGCCACCACTGTGAGGGCATCTTCGGCGCTCGCCGCCACGGTGGTGTTGAGTGTCAGTAACATGTGCTGCGTCTTGCCGAGCGCCTCAGAAAAGTATGTCCATCTTCTTGTACGCTACGGCGCTACCGTTCTCTTCTCTGTGGAGCGGCAGATGGGGGCGCTCAGTCACTTCGAGTGGAGTCCGACGGAGGCATCAGCAGCGGTATCCTGCGCGTCATTCCCACCGGACGCGGCACTTGTGGTGGAGCTAACGGCGATGGATGTGGTAGAGGGGAGAAGCGAGATGCAGAATGATATCGCCCCCTCAGCGATCGGTGCAGAGGCGCAGTCACCCACGAAGGATGGTAACCGGCGTGACACCATAGCTAATGGAAGCGTCACTGTGGACAAGCTATCACTCGGTCACGCTGAGTTGCCAGTATCAAGACTGTCGTCTGTCAAGACAGGTGAGGTGGAGGTGGTGACGCTGATGCTGAGCGGTTCTCAGAGCTACCCTTCCACTCTAGAGACGACAGGACGTCCTCCCAGGGTCGTGCCATCGACTGGAGCTCCAGGGTACGTACAGGAGACCCTGCCAACTGTTTCGTTCTGCATCTTCGGCAACCGCGCCTAGGCAAGCTCTCCATACCATGGCAGCATAGGGGTGAGGGTGAGAGGTTCTAGAAGCCTGCTAGTGTCCAGTGAGACGAGAGCATCTCTGTCGCTCTTGTTGGCACCCCAACTGCACAGTGCACTTGTGCTCGCGTTTTCTCTCATTGGCGGGAGGAAACGAAGAAGATGTTCGGTCTGAAAGGGCTGCCGAGGTGGTCGTGAGGGTGAAGGGTGAGGCGGTGGTGGCCTTGTACACTTCTCCTGGCAATGCGACTCTTGCCAAGCACTATTTATCTGGAATGGAGCCCTTCTGTTTTCCATGCGATCTTAAGCTGATTGCATTGGAGCGCTGCTGGATCAGGTTCCGGCGCAGCCGAGCTTTCTGCTGACTATCCGTGCCGTTCCTACTCCCTCTAGTAGACCCTACGAGGCTTTCATGAATCTACCAACCTCTAAGGCGTTTGTGAACAGCGTCTATACCAACAAGCTCTTGCGTCTGTTCCAGCCTGTCTGTGGCGGAATGTTTCCTTCATATTTGACACCCACTTACTGAGCCATGCTGATCTATCTTAGACAACAAATATTGTGGGTATGATGCTTGGGCCCCGCATAATTGGCCTTAAAAGGTCAAGTAGCAAGGTGCTCTTGTCCGTGAGGAAATCTTCCAGGATTCGAACATGCGCCCAATTCCCATATTCCACGAATTGAGTTTTTATCGTCGTTTTGTTTTTCACCCAAAGTAATTTTCACTGCAATTTCCGCTTTTCTCCCTTTACCTAAATCGTTCAATTGGTGCGGGTTTCTCTTATATAAAACATGGTCGTTGTTTCCGTGTCCTTGGAGTTTTTTTTCATGCTGTTTTAACCCTCCCGTGTGGCGCGATTAGTCCTCTTTCTCCTTAACACTGATTTATCTTTGCGCGGAAAGCTCTGTTGCTTATTTCTTATCCTCTTCTTGCTCTGATATATGGATGTTTATTTTCCCCCTCTTCTTCTGTGCATTATCACACAGTATTAGGGAAGAGACGGCCCCTTCCTCTTCTCTTGCTCCTTTGGTGCTCC
>NC_009327.2:317168-334847 GCF_000002845.2 Leishmania braziliensis MHOM/BR/75/M2904
CGGTAGAGGCCATTTGTATGTATGTGTGTGCGTGTTTTTATTTTTCGTTTTTAGTGGCGGTCGTGCACTTCTTCTTTGTTCTGTGCGCTGACTGTTACGTCGCACTCCTTCCCTCGCTTTGCTCTGCTCACCGCGCCATAGGCGCCCCCACCCACCTACAAACCTTTTCTCGGTTTATTTCTTCCAAAGGCTGCTGGGCCTCTCCGCACAGTACCACACTCCCTCCGCCTCCCTCTTTCTCCCTTTTCCATCTTTGAGGTCCGCGTATTGCTCCCCGATGATTTTATTCACGGGAACAGAAGTATTTCCCACTGCCATATTCGCACGCTCGCCTGCGCGTACCTACAGGACATTGGGGAAGAATGTCTCACTCACCCCAATCGCCTCCCCCCCCCCCCACACACACACACCCACACACACACATACAGCAGGTCTAAAAGAACAACACCATGTACGCTGCCCGAACGTATCGTTGCGCATTACTGCGCTCTTCTCACGCGAGTTCAAAGCTGATGAGGGCTAGTGCCAGTGGCACTCTGCGGAAGAGCAAAACATAGCAACAACGAGCACTCCATAGAAAGGCGCCGCCCACTGTTGATGCTGGCGCTTCGGAAATGCTTGTTCCGGTTTCTCTGGTGCTACCGCTTTCATCGAGATGCCATATCATCCTCTACTTCCACCTTTTAGTCTTGTTGCAAAACTGTGCGCTGGGCTTTCCTACGCAGGTCACGAAGTCCGTGCACTTCCAATGCAACTCTTCGGCATCGCGTGTCTTCGTCACTGTCTTGCATTTCTATTTCTCTACTCTCTCACCCCTCCTTACCTGTGTCTCTCTCCCTCTCCCTCCACATGTACGGACCCACATCCACCATACTACCCGCCAAGTGCACGCCCTCGCATAGTCTTGCTGCCTTTTTTTTCTTTGCTTTGTTTCGAGCCTCCTCATACTATATTTGGCCCCTTCTCTCGCCTCTTTTCACCTCTTCTTCGCTTCGCCCTCCCCCTCTTTTGTTTGCGCTGCTCCCTCTTACGTCTCACTCCCGTGCAGTTCTCTGATATTTTCATCATTTATTTATTAATTCTCCCCCCCCCCTCCTTTCGCTCTGTACGATCGATTTGTCGCCAAGCTTCTCCCAGATCTCGCCCGTGTGCGTACGTCCTGGTGCGCCTCTGTGTGCGTGGATATGTGCATATACGCACTGAGCAAACACCCTTCTTCACCTTTTCCCGTCTACTTCGATTCCCGTCGTTCCACACACAGACATCCAATCATACGTTCACGAGACCTCTCCCCTTTAAACAGCTCTCTAGAGGCGCGTTGCGGGGTTTTCTTCGTTCTTCAGAGGCTACCTTTCACCTTTTGTCTCCCCACCCCTTCTCTCGTTACGTGCTGTGTCGCTGGGACGCTGTGCGCTGCAACGAAACTTTCATTCGTTTTTTTTTCCCCGTTTCGCGCCTGACAGCTTTTCCTCTTATTTTTCATTCTCCACCGCTCAGAGTGCCGCTTAACAACTACCACTGTCCACCACCATCAGCTACTCTGACTTTTCAAACCATAGAGCGAAAGGAAGGCACGGGGCAGCCATTGGTGGACTCAAAACACATGATCACGCACTGACGCACGGAGGTGTGCCAATAACACGCAGTGTGAGGTTGCTGTGCCCAGTCGGTGAAATCAGTTAGCATTGATGAGTAGCCAAGAAAGCGGAAAATACACAAAACGGAAAGGGGCGCAGCTCTTGTAGTTGAGCATACATCTATACATACGTATATATGTATATGTATATATATGTGTATATATATATATAGTATTATTACACAAGTCAGAAGAGACCCAGCGACTGCTGGACGCTTGCAGAATAATAAACGCACAGAAGGGTACAAGGTCAGACCAGGGAGGGAAGAAAAATAGCCACCAAAGAAACCTATCCATCTTGATACAACATTTGAGAAGAGATCTGTTGGTCCGTTGGCTGTACTCACTTACTGATCCCTGAGGATAGAAGGGGCAAACCGACTGCCATCGTCCTCGTTTTTTCTTGCTCTCCCTCCGTGCGTCTCCTTTTTCTGTACGTGCGCAGAATTGTAGGCTCGCTACTACTGGTGGTGTTGCCCTTTCCCTCTCCATTAGAGACTTCCTCGCTGTCCCTCACCCTCCAAAGGCGCACGCTCTGTTTATCTTTTGCTTTCTCTGACCCTTAAAGGTAGTCTTTCTTTCCTAACCTCCCCCCCACACACTCCAAATCACTGACGACTCTTTGACTTTACTGTTTCCCTGCGGAGCTGATTGCTATTTTTTCCCCATTTATTTGTGCCTGTGCGCTTTTATTCTTCTCATCTGTGCACTTGCAAGGCCACTGTGGGTGTCGTGGGAGTCTTATTCTCTCTTCTGCCTCTTTTTTCTTAAGGTTCTGCTAGCGGGCTAGCTGCTGCTTGCGTGTTCGCGTACGAGCATCCGTGTCTACTTACGGTTGTCGCTCTCTGTGCGCGGGCCTTTGTGTTTGTCTGTGGGCGTTTGCGGTACGCAATTTTTTGTTTCTTGTTTCTTTTTGGCTTCGCTTCTGTTCATTGTTTTGGTTTTCTGTTCCCCCCCTCCCTCCCTCCCTCCACCCCTTCCTCATTCCTCGCGTTCTTTACCCTCTTTCTGTATTTGTTTGCAAGGATTGCACCTGTCACATTCATCTCTCCTCAGCCTTTCTCTCTCTCTCTCTTTCTACCTCACCCCTGCACTTTTTTTTTTCAGCTCTCATTTCGTGTCACTCTTACACCTCCACCTCTCTCTTTCAGTCTTCGCTTTCACAGTGTGCATAGGTTGCACGAAAGGCCTTCTTTTTGCTTTGTTTGGCGTATTTGGCTGCTGTACCTGTAGTTGAGCTAGCGAGGCGTTTGTGGTTTCTGTTCTCTTCTCTTCCTCCCACCTCCCACTCCCCTTTGAGGTTCTCTCGTGTGCTCGACGCCTGCACCTCACCGTGGACTCAACCCCTTTTCACTCTTTCCCCGCCCTTCTTGTCTCTGTCGCCGTCATCGTTACATCCCCTCTCCAACCTACTTTTGCTTTGCTTGACCGAGCCATTCGTGTTTCTTAACTTTTCCTTTTTTCCCACTTGTTGTGAACGATCTTCTCTTTGTGCCTCCATTAAAATTACCTCTCTTTTCTTTCGCCCTGCTCTCGTTTTGTATGGCTTAGACGGAGCGCAACTGAAAAGGGAAGGCACACTGATCCAGACGAACCTCCTCTTCCCCCCTCCCCCATCCATCCATCCATCCAGAGAGAGAAGAACGTAAAAGAAAAGGAGCTTTCGGCGAAAGCAAAGCACCGTTTTGTCAGCTGAGGACACGGTTCTTCTGACGGTTGATGTTCAGTTTTGTCTGTTTCTTCCCCCCTTCCTTTCTCTCTTTCGCTCTTTTTTCCTTTTCGTTACTTTTTGAGCTCTCCGCGCCTGGACTACCCTACGTCTCACGCTTGTATAGCCCAATCGACCAACCTCCACCTTACTTTTGTTTCACGCGCTCCTCCCCCCTCCCACCCTTTCAATACATTATCTCGCGTCCCTTGCCGTTCTCGCTCCCCCCTTTCGTAGTTTCCTGTTCGTGTGAAACTGCGTTGCTTCCCCTTTTTGTCGGGGGGCCGCACCACGCACCAGAGCTCGGAAATAAGACCAAAAGAAGGAACAAGGGGCACTGAGCAGCCGACTTGCGCGAACCTGAATTCGTGGAGAACAGCCACGAACTCACACATACCTGCACAAGAAAAGGCAGCCAAGTCACCGTGACGATCGCTGGACCTCACGCGGCAGAAACACGAAAGGAGTTCAGAAGACCGAGTGCACTTTGAGCTTTCTTTTCGCGCACGACTCTCTTGCACTCGTACGTTGTGTTACTGCCCTGCCATATTGCACCATATACGGTGACCAGAAGATGATCTACAAAGCCTACGGATCACCGATGAACAGCAACAACGCTCACATGTACTCAACGTATGCACCTCCAAACGCGTACGGCCCAGGGCAGAGCGCCAGTGCCACGGTATACGACTACGCCAGCGCAGGCGGCCACATCAGTGGCAGCCCATATGGCTATCACACAGACGCTTCTCTGGGCACTACGTACGAGTGTAATGTCGGCAACAATATGCCCAATGGTGGTAGCGTCTACTGTGGCTATGGCTCCCGCGGTAATGGCACGAATGGGCGTGACAGAGGGGGCGACGCGACCGGCCTGCGCCACCAGCACGGGTATGATCAGCAGAGCACATGTGACTACGAGGTCCACGACAATCAGCTGAAGGCTCCTGTGGTGGTGATGCCGGCGACGGTGGTGTCCACTCTGGGGAGCGCGCGCCTCTTCAGCAAGCCACCAAAGCCCATTGTGTATGGCTCTCGGTGCGTCGTGCGCATCTGTGATGCGTTCCAGGAGGGCCGGTGCGTGGCTGGTGACCGCTGCCACGATATCCACGTCAGACCTGAGTACTTGGCTGAAATGCGGATGGAGATGAGCTCGTGGCTGTTCAACCGAGAGTGTGAGTTCCGCCAGGCGATGGAGTGCGACGCGGAAAAGACGTTTAGCATTTTCGTGGCGGACCTCAAGGAGGTAGTGGAGGTCCCAATCAGCTCGCTTGTATTCACGAAGGGTCTTTATGTAGATCCGGCGATGCGTGCGAAGCGCGCCCGCGGCGCTGGCAGCCATGGTCATGTGCACGCGATGATGCAGGTGCCAACCAGCTGCGGCCTTTACTCGACTGACCCGCTGCAGTGCAAGTGGGAGCGGTGGTGCAATCAGGTGCACATTGACCACCGGTGGATGCAGGCGAAGAAGGCGGAGTTCGACCAGTGGTTCATAGAGCTGCAGAGCCGCTACTTCGCGCTCGCTCCTGATGACATTTTCACGGTGCACGACCCACAGCTCAAGAGCAGTATTGCACTGCCCAAGTTTAGCATCGCGGGATTCTCTCGTGGCCTCTTCCAGGGATCGATGAAGAAGCTCGCAAGTGTGTGTCTGCTGTTCCAGCGCGGCAAGTGCACGGCCGGCTCGTGCTGTAATCAGATTCATGTATTCCCGCAGTACCTCAGCGTCGCACGCGAGTATGCGGCGTTGGAGCAGTCTCCTGACGCGCACTGTGAGGAGAAGCAGCGGCTGAGGCGTGAGATGGAGCTACTGCGCAGTCCCCTGATGGAGCAGGGGCTGCAGGTGCAAGGAGAGTCACCCGCGATGGAGGCGGCGTTGCACCCCAACATGGTGAGTTTGGCGAACGAGGAGAGTCACAGCGACGCCATGGACCTCAAGGCAGCTACCGAGGACGACTTAGCCTCCAGTGGTGCCCTCTTCGAGCACGTGCAGGTGGACGAGGACGTGGAACCTGCAAGCCACCTCGTCAGTGCCAACACGTCCCTTACACGTCGCCTGAACGCGAGTGTGCCGGACATTAACCTCATAGGCGCGCGCCACATGAACAGCGACGGTAGTTATAGCTTTAACCCCTACGGCAGCGTCACTTCCTTGCCAGAGGGGTCGACGTCGTACAATAAGTTCCCCGGCACGCGTGGCAGTGGGCAACTGATGGAAGGCAATGGCGCTGTGCAGTACACGCCGGGTAGCGTGCAGCTTCTCTCAACAGGTACGAAGGGAATGCGCCGACTGGTGGCCCTCGTTTCGCCAGAATTGGGCAGCAGTATGGTCGAGGTCCATCGTAACGGAGACGATATGGGTATCAGCGGCAACACCGGCGATGGTGGCTTTTCCATCGGCGCGCACGAAAAGGCGGCGCAGCTCGTGGGGGCGCACCGCAACAATGGTGGCTACCGCGCCATTGCACACCCGCTTGGTGATGAGGGAGGGCGCTACGATGGCACTGCGCAGGGCGAACACAGCTGCTCGCTTCACCCGCTCGACTTTGATGCAAGTTGGCAATTCTCGCCCCCTCCGCTCCTGGGCTTTGACGCGTCGACAACGAGTACGCACCGTAACGGCTCAGTTCGTGACGAGGACCCGCCCATGCACACCCATCTCCGTCTGGCCGTCTCGAACTCGAGCTACCCCTACCCTGGTTCCTCGACCACGTCGCAGCAAAATCTGCTCTCCACACCGATGCAGCGGGCCTTGACTAGTGCGGCCACTGCTGCCAAAGTCCGCTTTGCCACCAGTGCGGCGTCCTCTCGAGCTTACGCACACCGCTCCGCAACATCGCTGCCCGATTCTTACACGACAAATCCCGCCATGGGCAGCTCTGTTTCCTCTTTACCCACAACGAGACCTAGCTTCATGGGCGGGCAGACCACTGGCATTCGGTAAGACGATATCGTGGTCGCGCTGTGAAGCAAGAAGCTGTTCTCCATGCTTACCGCCTTCAGAGATGATGACGACACACGCCAGCGGCATCGCAGCGCGTCTAACACCATCACAGCATTTCAAAGTATTCTCTTCTTTTTTTTTCTGTCGTTGAAGCTGCTGATTCTTTTCCACTTGGTCGCTCTCCATTATTCTTCGGGTTCTCACCCTGTCCCCACGCCCCCCCCCCCCCCCCAAAGACCATTGCAGTGTGGTTATCTGCTTTCATTTGGCTTCTTGGCGTGCTCGAGAGACGGGCGTCGGTTAATTCACGCAGCTTTCTCACTGACGCCCGTCGGCTTGTTTTTCTCCATCTCGACCCCTGCTCCTGATGACGTGGGACACCTCTGCCTGGTGTCGGTGCCCAGTAGCCCCACTCTGTGGGGAAGCCAGGACAGCCCCCCTCTCCATGCCAATGCCGAGCCGCTTCCGGTTGTGATCGGGCCAGGTCCCTACGATCTGGGGGAGCGCGATCGATGTAGAGCTACGCATGTCGGCGGCCACGCACCGGGTGGCGCTGCGTCGGAGCGACCTGCGACAGTACACACGGCTGTGCCACCCGCGTGATGGAGAGGGTGCCAGCGCGACTCGAGTGCATCTTGCCCGGCCCTCGCCGCCCAGTGGCGTGGGGAGCCGGAGTGCCCCCCCTCCCCCCGAGAGTGACGCACCGCCTGGCGAGCGGCACCATGTGAGCGGCTGTGAAGCAGGGGGTGAGCAGAGAGATCGAGGCAGGGAGGGGGAGGGGAGGCTCATTCCCCGGCCACCGAGTCGACGCATCGCTGTGACGCGTGCGTCTACGGCTGCTCCACGCCATGCAGTTGGGCCTGGGACAGGGCCGCGGTGGAGCGAGCGCCTCTTATGAGGTAGCGAAGGGATACGTTGGAGAAAATTTCTTCTGTTACTCGGTTCTCGTGGAGAAACCGTATCCTCCGCTCTACCCTCATTGGGGAGTATAAGCAGCGCTGTGGCCGCTGTGCGCAAATGCTCCCAGGGGCGTGTCGCGTGAAGGCAGAATCGATTGGTTTTGACAAGGCCGAGTCACGACGGAGCAGTCAAAACGGCATATTTGACGCCCCTATGGCGGGTAAAAAAGAGGTGCAATCGTTTATCTCGTTTTCGTTCTTCTCGCGGCACAGAGACACGTCATCCCCGTCCCAACACTAACAGGAGAGTGCTTCTATCACTTCGATTTTTGTGTGTTGTTCTTCAGTGGATCCTCTTCCCCGTCAGCGAACTCACTCCTGTTCAGCTTGCCGCAGGGCCATCTTTTTTGGAGGGGCAGGGGAAAAGGCCTCTGCTGCGCCGTCGCTAATCGCTTCTCTTTTTCCTCCTAGCACGCACTCGCTCCTCTGTCCCCCGTGACTCTGTATGTATCATGTATTGGCTTTCCTCCGTGTCACCTTTTTTTTTCTGCTCTGCTGTGCCGCGGAGAAGTTCCGTTGTGTAGGCTTTGCTTTTTGGCGCTGTACCCCTCACGAACGAGTCTATACAAGTGCAAGTACTGTGTGTATGTGTGGCGGAGGAGGGTGGAAAACTGCCGGGCGTTTTGCATGCCGTTGAAGAAGTGAGGCAACGGCGTGGTTTACTGAGTGAGGGGCTGATAGGAATGATGATGATGTGGGGAATATGGGATTAAGGTAACTGGGAGGTGGAGGGGGATTGCTGTCATGCCTCTGTTGCTTTGCCCAACTTGATTTATTCATGGCTGTAGTACATGCGAGCGGGCCGTCCAGACACGCCCCCGGCGCGCGGCATCGGCGGGAATGGCCGAGGAGGGCAGCGAACCGCGCCGATCAGCCCCGCCCCGTGCGTGTGCCACCTGTGCGGCGTCTCCTTCGCGCGACCGGGTGGGCCGATGAGGCACCGGTGCTGGCTGCATGACGAGGCGGCCCCGGCTTACAGCACCGAGTCCGCCAGGCCCCCATGTGGGGAAAGCCTCCAGGCCGCGTAATGGCATGCCGGCCGGGTGTGGGAGGGTTGGGGTCTGGCCTCGGGCTGGCCGGGCTCCTCCTCAAGCACCCCCGGCAGGCGCCCAGGCTAGGCCCTGTTGCCCGCACGACAGACACCGCTACCCCCGAGCAGGGCCCTGGACGTGATCCGTGGGGATCGAGGCGTGCAGTCCATCCGTGACCGCTGGGCGCATGGCCCGATGCGACGGCAGTGAGGGCCTCTCTTAGAGGGCGAGGATGTCGTCGTGGTGCCAGAGAGGTCGAGGTGGACGGTGAGCGTAGGCGCGTGCAGTAGTGGACTCGGCTTGCGGTGAAATTTGCATCTTACGGAACCAAGGAACGTCGTCACGTAGGTATTTCCCTTGTTTTATCTTCGTGCTCTAGAAGGCACTTTTTCTCTCTCTCTCTGCCTCTTGCAGCCCGAAAAAAAAGGAGAGGGAATCTCCAGCTTTTTGTTATGTGTGTGTGTGTGGGGGGGGGGGGGGGCGGCTTTATTTGGAAGCCCTCTTTTTTCTTTTCTCAGTTCTTGGGCCCTCCTCCTCCTCCTCTTCGCTTTACGTCCATTTATTGTGGATATTGCGCCACACCCTTGCGTATGTCTGTTGCCCCTGTCACCCGCTCTCCGCTGTTTGTTATTACCGCTTACGTTCTGGCGATGCGAGTGATCTTACGTACGCCTTTTTTGATTCATGCAAGTGCTTCACACTATACCTGGTTCTTGGGGCGACAAATCGATCAGAGATGAGCTGCTGAAGTAAGTGAACCTTCTATTTTTTTTTTTTCGTTTAGAGTTCACATTGTGTATGGCAGCACACTCAACGCTCGTCTTCCCCATCTCTGATGTGGCGAAACACTTGAACACATCTCTGCTGTGGTGCCTTGTCTCCACTGCGCACCGTGTGCGAGGGTGCTTGAGATCGGTGCCACGCGTACATGATGGGAGCACTGTATCAAAAAAGACCGACAAAACGAGAGAGCCCAACAGCAGAGGGACTATTGATGACTCGTGGGCAATGCCAGAATAGCTTTCGTGGTAGCTGAACAGCGATTCAATGCTCTGTCGGCTTCTGTGAAGGTCCGTGAGAAATCTGAGGAAAGCTCACAAGGACCGCAAGGATGAACAATCTGCCCCTCTTCTTTGATTTTTTTTAATGTCGCCGGCGTCGACACTTTGAGTTCATATTATCTTTAGGTCTCTGTTTGTTATCCGCGTCTTCTGCTGCGCCGGTGCGCCAGCGTATGCTTGTGTGTGTCTGTACGTCTGCGTCACTGAGAGACATCCCTCCCCCTCTTTTCACTACAGAAACCTCCCTGGTCTAAATCCCATTTCGAATTGTTTGTCCTCCCTTCAGACACCCCCTTCCATCCCCTATTCATCCTCGCTGCTGCCGTCCGCCCTCGCATGAGTGCCTTCACCGCGACGTGGGGCCCTTTTGTTATACCGGGTGGAGAAAGGGCAACCACACTTCGTTTTGAGTATGCAGTTGTTGTGTTTGCACACGCATAGCGAGAACGAAAAGAGGTGAAGTTGATTGCAATTCAACAACGGAAAGAACAAACGAAAAGAGAGGAAACCATCGCGGCGTGCAATAGCAAGACAGCAACAAGCAGCGGGGGACTTAACTTCGTTTTTTTTTCGCGCATTGGTTTTCTTTCCTCCAGCGCTTCATCGGCGACGGGCGACACTGTTTCCCCCCCCCCCCCTTGCCGCTGGTATCGTTACTGGAGTATACCCCCGAGTGACAGCACGTCATCAATGAAACGAGGGGCGACGATCAAAACAAAGCAGAAAAACTGAGCAAACATGCAACACCATGTCACTAGTACTTGTATACAAACAGCTCTTCTGCTTTTTCTTTATCTTTTTTTTTTCTCCTCCATGTGTCTCGCTTTCTTTTGGACCCGCGAGTCATGTACGACCGTGACGAGCTTGGCAATGGAAAGGGGAGGTGAGGGGGACGCAATTGGTGGTGGAACACCGAGTAAATGATCCATACGCCCAGAGAAGAAGCTCATGTAGTGGTGTCAGCATGACGTTGTCGACGTGCTTTAAAGGGTGTCATTTCTCCCCCTTTTCCTTTCTGTTTCTATTTCGTTGTAATTGCAGCTGCTCGTACTGTGATGACGAGCAGGTGTGTTTATGAGTGTGTTTTACTTTGTTTTCTTCAACTCGATTTGGGGCTTTCTTTGTCGTTTCTCCTCCAACATCTTCGAAATTTTCTCAGCGCTTGTTCTCTTTGTCTCCTCTCAACGAGGGAGATGTATGCGTGTTCGTACGCTAACGTGATTTTGTTGGTGGTGTTAGAGTTTGTACGGGCTCGTATACGGTGACAGGAACCCTTTAGTGATGGCGAAAAAACTCGGAGATGTTTATTTTGTGTTCACGCTACCATCTTGCCACTGATTTGATTTTTAAAGGTGACTGATGCATGCGCTGTGGCTGCTGTCCCTCAGATGTGCTCCCATTTTGTAACTTTTTGCTTGCTTGCTTAGAGGTTTACCTCAGAATTGTCAAACCGCTTTTTCTTGTGGGTATTCTTTATGAGTGAGCCTCCCATGCGTACAGGTGCGCTTGAATGGGCTCCTTTTGGCTTCTTCCTCGTCATCTCTCATGTGAGGGAGTGCGTGTGTTTTCTCTTCTACATCCCTGTCCTTCTTTATGTGATTAACCTTCTCATTTTCACTCTCTTCATTGTGTGTGTGTGTGTGTTTGCATGTCTGTGCATGTATGTATGTGTGCGTGTGCGTGTGTGTGTGTTCCTTTTCATATCAGCTTACCCATTTTCAGCTTTGGTGTCTCTGTCTGGCCGACTCCCTCAGTGCTTCTTTTTCAGCCTTCTCCTCGTCTTGTTTTTTTCCGTCTCGACCCCTGCTCCTGATGACGTGGGACACCTCTGCCTGGTGTCGGTGCCCAGTAGCCCCACTCTGTGGGGAAGCCAGGACAGCCCCCCTCTCCATGCCAATGCCAAGCCGCTTCCGGTTGTGATCAGGCCAGGTCCCTACGATCTGGGGGAGCGCGATCGATGTAGAGCTACGCATGTCGGCGGCCACGCACCGGGTGGCGCTGCGTCGGAGCGACCTGCGACAGTACACACGGCTGTGCCACCCGCGTGATGGAGAGGGTGCCAGCGCGACTCGAGTGCATCTTGCCCGGCCCTCGCCGCCCAGTGGCGTGGGGAGCCGGAGTGCCCCCCCTCCCCCCGAGAGTGACGCACCGCCTGGCGAGCGGCACCATGTGAGCGGCTGTGAAGCAGGGGGTGAGCAGAGAGATCGAGGCAGGAGGAGGGGAGGCTCATTCCCCGGCCACCGAGTCGACGCATCGCTGTGACGCGTGCGTCTACGGCTGCTCCACGCCATGCAGTTGGGCCTGGGACAGGGCCGCGGTGGAGCGAGCGCCTCTTATGAGGTAGCGAAGGGATACGTTGGCGCTATAGATGTCTCTCTGAGCTATTCGGTATGTGTGAGTGTCTGTGTTCTTGTGAAGCGCTCCCTCCTGCTTTTCTGTGGTGCATTTTTTTGTTTGAAGGTGACCATTCATGGCATCGCATTGATGTGCGTTTACTGATGCAATTTGGGTGCTGGAAAGCTAAAGGCAGTTGAAAGGACAAATGCACGAAGTGAAGGGAGTGTAGTCGCCCGTCGTGCCGAAAGACGTACCTGCTGAGCAGTCGCTTCTCTCCTCTTTGTGTCTTCTAGCCTCTCACTGTGAAGGATGCGGGCGCGTGTGTATCTCGCGTCGTTGTCTCTTAGTGTAGTGTTGGTCGCACTTCTTTTTCTTTCTCTTGAGTATCAGGAGGAAAAATGTTTCCCCTTTACAAAGCTTTGCATATGATCAAGATACAGGGGACAAGACTGTGTGCACGAGCCCAGAACTGTTTAGCTCTGCTCTGTCTCTGAGCGAGGAAGGCGGACCTCCTCCCCTTCCCCCTACACTCCGGGGCTTGCCGTCGGCACAGTGCGGAAGCGAGGACTTTAAGGGGACTAGTGCACATGAAAGTAGGGAGAGAAAGGCGGATGGGGTGGAAGGGTAAAACCATCGTTCTTCGCGTCGTGTACTCCGTGCTTCATGTCTCCCTTCTTCCTTAACCTTGCGCTTTCTCTCTTGTACCACCTCCCTCTCTATTCCATGGCACTCTTTCCTTTTTTTTTTTCGCCACCCCTTCATCTCACGCTTCAACTCCTCCCTCCACTCCTATCCTTAGAACCACAGCAAGACAAGCACTTCATGGTTATTTTCAAAGAGTGTATGCCGTTGAAGGTGGCTAGGGTTTGAATGCGTCCCATTGTTGCTTTTACCGTGAGCAACGGCACTTACGGTGCTTTCATTTGTCGATCTCTCGATCTCCCTCTCTCTCGCGCGCGCACTTTTTCATTCTTGCGTTGCGATCTTAGTGCCTCTGAAGTTCTGTGTTGCCTACGTGCAGTGTTGGCTGCCCCATGTGGACTGCGCTAGTAGACATGGGCGGCAGAGGTGTAGAGGTGCGTCTCCCTCCAGGTGCCTATCGCGCCACGTATTCGGCTCCACCGATAGGTACTAACGACGATGCCGCTTGCGCTTCAACTTCGGCAATATCACCGAAAGGCTCTATGACGACCCTGTCTAACACACGGCGCCGCTTTCATCAACTTCGAGATCTTCGACGGGAGCTCAGTGGCCGCCCTCGGTCAGACACTGACGCTTTGTCAGCAACAGAGGCGCCTACAATAAACACATCATCTGCGGCCTCTTCACTACCGCCCGCGGCTACCTTAGCTCGTGCGTCGTCTTCTCTGACAAGTACGCCATCGGCTGCCTCCCATGTACTGCCATTTCACCGACTCTCGGCGGATGATCCCGTCACGCGCTCTGTCTTGCGCACTGCCGCGGCCGAGCGCGCCCTACGCCTACAACAGGCTGAAAATGATGAGCTGAAGCGAGCGGTGGTGACGTGGCAACAAGAGGCCGCACAGATGCAGTGCTTGATTGACCGTCTCTCCACCGAGCTCAGCGACATGAGCCAGACGGTGCTGCGGCAGACGGCCACTTTGAAGTCGATGGGGTCCGAAATGGACCGGCGAGACGCGTACCACTTGATTAAAGAGAAGCGTAGCAGTCAAGCAGCGACTTCGGCCGTGGCGACTGCAAATACCTCATCAGGTACGTTGTCTTCGCAATCCTCGTTAAACGAGCAGCAGCAACTTGTGCAACTCAGGCAGAAGATAGAGGAGCTGACGAAGGAGAAGACAGAGCTGCAACAGCAAGTGAGCCACTTTTCGCCTCACCATGGCGGCAAGCTGAGCAGCACACTGGCGATCGAGGAAATTGAAAAAGATGATGATGCAACGGGAGAGGGGACCGGAGGTGGCAGGTGGGTGCCATCTGCGCGAGTGGAGTTGCAGAAGCTGGTACATGCTCTCGCTGCTATACTCCGGACTGGCGCGTCGCCAATCGCGTGCGTTGGCGCAGATACTGAACCTGTTTACGAGGTGGAGTTGAGTTGCAGTACATGCCTGGTCCCACGTAGCACGCAGCGCAACCCTAATGACCCTGCGCTGGAACCTGCAAAGGCTAACTCTGTCGTCTGCATCTGCGGTCCATACAACATGCACGATGTTCTTCTGCGCGTTCAGCCAGTTGCAGAAGCTCCAATGACCGAGATACGACGCTCTCACATGCTGGGAGAAGTGTCGCTGCAGAGCCCCAGGAGGTGCGTCTTGTACGCTATGCAGAACACATGCAGTGTCGTGAGGATCTGCCTGTATGAAAGCGCGGCCGATACGGAGGTCCAAAAGGGAGCATCTTGCAGTGCTCATTCACCAGCACCTGCTGCCACGGCAGCTATTGCCGTGCATACTTTGATCGCAACCGCCCTAGCCAGCCGCCGCGAGCTGGAGGCGATGCCTGCTACCTACAACGTACACACAGTCCATCTTGCCGATGAGAGGGGTGCACCGCGCGGCACCTTCACATTCCGAGTAAGAGTGACGGAGGTGCAGCATCGCCGTTACCGCGGCTACGGAGGGGTCAATTTTATCGACAGCGATTCCGTCGGCTGCCGATGTACGCCACCCTTTTTGTCACCTCTAGCGGGAGAGTCCGGCGATATTGGAATCCTTGAGCGAGGCGCGGCGCCACGCAGCAGTGCTGATGCTAACCGAGCGGATGGTGAGAGCGTCACCAAGCACTCGCCGCCTCCGCAGAGTCGTGAGCCTATGCTTTCCCCCTCCCGCGACGACGACGCCATACCCGTCGAAGGACAGCGCCTCTCTGCGTACTCCCCGTACTGCTGCTCAACTGCCTCACCCGTCCCCGCTGACGACAATAACTCAAGCAACTCCTCGAAGGACGCGATGGGCATACTGGAGCAGATGGAGGGACAATCAAGGCTGCCGCCTGCACTCCTTGTTCCCGCAGAGGCCTCTGAGAACACGCTGCCTCCTGCAGCTGCAATGCCCTCCGGTAGTGGGTTTAACATCCCCGAAGCACCCTGTGGAATCAGCAAGACACAGGTCAGGGACGGTGCAGCGCCAATCGTGACGAAAACTACCGTAGAATTGCCTGTGCGTGCAGCAACAGCCACCCTGCCACCAGGCGTCGGCACGTCGCCCCCTTCTCCCTCAACAGTAGCTCTCCTCTCCACTCCCAGTGCAACCAGTCATTTTTGGCTACCGGCACCACCTCTAGCCATAGTGCCCTCTCCACCATCGTCGACTGTACCCATCGAAATACCTGCTGCTCCAGCTACTTGTGTGATGCGAATGCATATCAAGGAGGTACGTTATCTGCACGAGGACTGTGGTGACGAGGTGGTAGGGGGCATGCTGGACCATTGCTCTCTGCAGGTGGCCGTCCGCGTAGATGGTGAACTTGTTTTCACTACACCAACACGACTGAACCCGTCTCATGCCATGTGGAATGCCGAGGAGGGCAGTTTCACGAGTACGCTCACAAGTGGGCAGGAGGTGCGCTTTGAGGTCCGTGGTGGCGACGCGGAGGGGAGCCGCGGAGTTTTGCCCGCGTCAGAGATCTTAAATGCCAGTGGGGAGAGGGAGGTGGCCTTAGTGTTCGCCAACAGTGGTACGTCTTGTGGACTTCTGACAGTGGCTTTCGAAGGACCGGTGTAGGCTCACTACGCTATGTGTGCAAAACACCCTCGCATAGTCACACGACACCCTTCGGGTTCATAGATGCCCCCCCCCCCCCACACACACACACATGTACACACATGCACACATACAAAACTACGGCGAACGCAGCAGGGGCCGGGGGTAAGCGGTGGTTTGAGCTGAAGGATGAGCTGGTGCTGTTGAATACGTGTTTTTTTCCCCCTTTTTGTTCTTGTTTCTCTCTTCCTCCACCATCAATGCAGAGCGGCCTGGCTGGTGTTTTCGCGTCCTTCCTCTGCTTCTTGCACTGCATGTGCGCGTGTCTGTCCAGAGCAGCAACCGAGAAGGACCAAGGGCATGGTAGGGATTCGGTAGGCCTGCGCCGCCGTTTCATAGCTTCATGGCAGTGTCTGTGCCTCAAAGGAGACGAAAACATCTGCCCAGTAGCGAACGCACAGGAGCCAAGGAAAAAAAAGAGAAACGCAATCACACAAGCACACATGAGCGACGTGCTGTAGCGTCTCCCACTGCTGCACGGCACGATGCGTGCGCGTGTGTTTGTTGGTGAGCTTCGATGCACCATTATGCAATTTTCCCCTTCACCAGCAGCTGTTTCCACGCTTTAGCTGCGTCGAATACAGCGGGCGGGTCTAGCTACAACAGTACGCCTCTAATATGATGACGCCTGCGTCTTTCACGACATCTTCGCCCACGCTCCTCTTTTTCTCTGCGACACCTTGCTTACCTCTTGCCATGTGATGTGCGCCTTTACCATTATGATGAGAGGGGAAGGGAGAGCTCGTGCCGTGAACACGCACATCACGCGGCTCTTCTTGTCTTATTTTCTTCACAAAGAAGTATCTGATTGGCTCCTTTTTTGCAGAGCGGGTAAAGCGCGAGTTTTGCCTCCGCTCTCACTCTCTACCACTCGCTCGCGCCGCCTTGTTCTTTGTATCCCATTGTGGCTCTTCACCGACACGCTGTCTGTGCTCATCTCGTCAGCGACGGTGTGCGTGTGCGGCTGGTGGGACTGGAATAACGCACTCCCACTGGTGAGCTCGCTGGAGCGACACGAACCTCTGATCGTCCGTGTGGGGCGAAGCTCCCCCAAAACGAAAAAAAAATTAATCTTTCTTTGTGGTAATAAAGTTTGTGTTCATGGGTGCACGGCACGTCAGTCTTCATCGCTCACCTTCTCTGCGCTTTTCTCTCTTCTTTCTGTGTGCGTTCGTGTGTGTGTGTGTGTCCGTGAAGAACGTCAACGAGGAGTGGAGAGGGTGACTGCGTAGTCTCAATCACATCCTTTCTGTTCTGCACTTCCTCTCGCGGTATCTGCTCGGGATTCTCGCCAATTCTTCTCGCCACCGCCACCGCTGTGATATTGGACAGCACAACTTGCCTTTCCTTCCTTTTGCGTGTGGGCGTGTGTGATCTCCTCTTTGGGTTTCTCTTCGTCTGCCTCGTGTAGGCGTGTTGTGCCCTTTTTTCCATATTTTGCTTCCCTGACTACGTTTCATCTGCCACAAAACCCCCTTTTCTTCCTCGTGAACTTCAGCAGCTGCCGTACACGCGCACACACAGACACGCATATTTGCGCACGGTTACCAAGGGACACCTGCAATAAGGGGGGGGGGCGATAACGGCAGGATACGGGGGGGGTACTTCTGCCAAGAGTCGTCACCCTAACCCTTGACATACACATCCACCTACCCACACACACGCGCCAGCACGGACTCGCTAAACACAAGGAGGTCATCACACCGTTCAGTAACGCGAAGGAAAGAAAGTCAAAGTGGTGTTTCCTCAGCTACATTCGTGTGCTTTCTTTCGTTGATGCGATATCCCTGTGCGTGGCTGTGCATGTGTGTGTACATCTCTCCCTCGTTCTCTACCGTTTTTTTTTTTTCGTTTTATTCAGCACTACTGCATCGTTTCTCATTGTCTGGACTTGCGTACGTGCGACATCAGTATATGCGAGGGGCTTGCATGTGCCGAGTCGCTACAACACCCACAGAGCGATACCAACAAAAGTGGTGGAGGAAGCGACGTGGAGGCGCCGCGTGCGTGCGTTGTTTAAGTGTGTCTTTCATTACCTCATGGTCTCTCAGTGTGGTCAAGAATGTCGCGACTGAAGATCAACCTGGAAGCCATCGAGCGTGATGGAGCTAGCGTAACAGAGGGCTTCTGCGCCGATGGTGTCCGTATCGGCTCGCTTCTTGTCTCGTCTGAAGGAGTGCGGGACAGTCAAGGCAATTCGTACGTGCTCTCTCTTAGTGATCCTTGAGGTAGTCCCGGAAACAGAGGGCGGGTTCTTAGGCAA
>NC_009327.2:334947-417300 GCF_000002845.2 Leishmania braziliensis MHOM/BR/75/M2904
GGAGAAAATACCACCTCGCCAGAAGAGGTTTCACAATTTAGCGGCATCGAAAAAAGAGGGAGGTTAGGTACAACCGTAGCCTTTAATTATGAGACCCCCGGATTCTTCCAGAACATATTCGCCCACGTTCCTTTTATTTTATGGCAACACCTTGCTTACCTCTTGCCATGTGATGTGCGCCCTTACCATTATGAGAGAGGGGAAGGGAGAGCTCGTGCCGTGAACACGCACATCACGCGGCTCTTCTTGTCTTATTTTCTTCACAAAGAAGTATCTGATTGGCTCTTATTTTGCAGAGCGGGTAAAGCGCGAGTTTTGCCTCCGCTCTCACTCTCTACCACTCGCTCGCGCCGCCTTGTTCTTTGTATCCCATTGTGGCTCTTCACCGACACGCTGTCTGTGCTCATCTCGTCAGCGACGGTGTGCGTGTGCGGCTGGTGGGACTGGAATAACGCACTCCCACTGGTGAGCTCGCTGGAGCGACACGAACCTCTGATCGTCCGTGTGGGGCGAAGCTCCCCCAAAACGAAAAAAAAATTAATCTTTCTTTGTGGTAATAAAGTTTGTGTTCATGGGTGCACGGCACGTCAGTCTTCATCGTTCACCTTCTCTGCGCTTTTCTCTCTTCTTTCTGTGTGCGTTCGTGTGTGTGTGTGTGTCCGTGAAGAACGTCAACGAGAAGTGGAGAGGGTGACTGCGTAGTCTCTATCACATCCTTTCTGTTCTGCACTTCCTCTCGCGGTATCTGCTCGGGATTCTCGCCAATTCTTCTCGCCACCGCCACCGCTGTGATATTGGACAGCACAACTTGCCTTTCCTCCCTTTTGCGTGTGGGCGTGTGTGATCTCCTCTTTGGGTTTCTCTTCGTCTGCCTCGTGTAGGCGTGTTGTGCCCTTTTTTCCATATTTTGCTTCGCTGACTACGTTTCATCTGCCACAAAACCCCCTTTTCTTCCTCGTGAACTTCAGCAGCTGCCGTACACGCGCACACACAGACACGCATATTTGCGCACGGTTACCAAGGGACACCTGCAATAAGGGGGAGCGATAACGGCAGGATACGGGGGGTACTTCTGCCAAGAGTCGTCACCCTCCCCCTTGACGTACACATCCACCTACCCACACACACGCTCCAGCACGGACTCGCTAAACACAAGGAGGTCATCACACCGTTCAGTAACGCGAAGGAAAGAAAGTCAAAGTGGTGTTTCCTCAGCTACATTCGTGTGCTTTCTTTCGTTGATGCGATATCCCTGTGCGTGGCTGTGCGTGTGTGTGTACGTCTCTCCCTCGTTCTCTACCGTTTTTTTTTTTTCGTTTTATTCATCACTACTGCATCGTTTCTCATTGTCTGGTCTTGCGTACGTGCGACATCAGTATATGCGAGGGGCTTGCATGTGCCGAGTCGCTACAACACCCACAGAGCGATACCAACAAAAGTGGTGGAGGAAGCGACGTGGAGGCGCCGCGTGCGTGCGTTGTTTAAGTGTGTCTTTCATTACCTCATGGTCTCTCAGTGTGGTCAAGAATGTCGCGACTGAAGATCAACCTGGAAGCCATCGAGCGTGATGGAGCTAGCGTAACAGAGGGCTTCTGCGCCGATGGTGTCCGTATCGGCTCGCTTCTTGTCTCGTCTGAAGGAGTGCGGGACAGTCAAGGCAATTCGTACGTGCTCTCTCTTAGTGATCTTGAGGTAGTCCCGGAAACAGAGGGCGGGTTCTTAGGCAAAGGCAGCAGTGGCTCTGTTCGCCGCGCAGTTCACCGACGCAGCAAGATGGTGGCCGCACTAAAGGAAATTAAAGTGACGGGACAGGCGCACATTAGTGAAATTCGACGAGAGTTGGAGGCGCTACACGCGTGTGACTTCGCAACACCGTACCTGGTCCATTTCTACGGTGCGTTTGCGCACGAGGGGTCTGTTTTTATCGCGATGGAGGCGATGGACGGCTCCCTCGACGAGCTCTACAAACCGGTCCCGCCACCAGTGCTGGCGTGTATCACGCGACTGATGCTGAAAGGGCTGGCGTACCTGCATCGTACCCGACATCTCATTCATCGTGACTTGAAGCCAAGCAACGTTCTCTACAACAGTTGCACCGGCGACATCAAAATATCCGACTTTGGTGTGAGCTCGAATCTCGAGTCCACCAAGGCGGATGCGCACAGCTTTGTTGGTACGGTCACATACATGAGCCCTGAGCGGCTGCGTGGCGAGTACTACTCGTACGGTGCCGATATTTGGTCTTTGGGGCTGGTTGTCGCTGAGCTGGCAGTGGGTGTGTGTCCCTACGCTGGTTTGCGTGGCGGCAGCAGCGAGGCGCGCTTCTGGGCACTGTTGCAGCACCTCAGCAGTGACGGCCCAGCACTAGAGCTACCGCCGGAGATGGACGCCGACTTGGCTGACTTTATCAGCGCGTGTGTCGTGAAGTCCCCTGACCGACGACCGACATGCACTGACTTGTTACGTCATGCATTCATTGTGAAACACGCATCCTCGACACCGGTGTCAGAGGCAAAGCAGTGCTGGACCACCACTCCCACCGTTCCTGCTCCCGGAGAGCTCCTCCCGCCTCTCAATAGCCACTCGCCTGCTGTAGGGTCAGTTGCACCTCTTGCATGTGAGGGTGCCACTCTCAGGGCTTCTTCGTCATGCTCTGCGGCGTCGCCGCCGTCAACAATGCTGCCCTCTCCCCTTGAGCGGTACGACGGCGAAACGGATGCGGACGTCGCAGACCGCACGGTTATTGCGCGATGGATTCACGCTATGATGAAGCGGGAGGCCTTTCGCAGAACGAAGGGGAACGGCTACGAGGTGTCGCACCGGGAGCCACTTGCTGACGTGTCGGTCTCCACAGCTATAGATTCAAACGAAGGCGGCAGGACGGCGGGCGCCCCTGCGCTCACCTTAGACAGGTCACGCACTAACGAGCTAAGAGAGCTCCCCGCCGGGAGGAGTCGAGACCGACAGTCGGGTGACAGCGGCAGTGCCTCCATTGCGCATGAGTGCACCAATGGCGGACACCCTCTCACATGCAACGACGTGCGACGGACCGCCACAGTGGAGTCGTCTGTGAACCTCGATGATGAGCTAAACAAGCTTCTCTTCTGAGGGGTCTTGCTGCTGTTGGTGGTTTTGGAGTAGTCTTGCTGTCTCGTCCTTTTTCCACTTTCTTCCCTCGTCGTCAAGGGCAACAACGCACCACATTAAGGGATAATGTGCGTGTGCGTGGATGGTTTAAGACTTGATGAGCGCAAGGAGACTGTAACTTGACGGTGAGAGGATACCAAGTGCTAGTCCTGTGCGCCGCTGCCTGGTCGTGGTGGCGCCTGTCCGCTGCGGTGGCAAGCGAGTGGACACAATAGGAGTGGTAGAAGAGGCTGTCCAAGGTGTGCCAATGTGCGTTGGAGGGGTTCTGGGGACTAAAAGAAATCCATGAATGAAAAGGGGTGGGTGGGTACGCCTGCGCACACGCAGACATCCTCTTCATGACACGCGCACTTCCACTGTACGGTAGGACAACTGACCACACGCCACCTTTCTCTTATCGGTCTGCTGTTTGCTCACGATGATGACTAATCTCTGTTTGTTGTTTTTGCTTGGCCATCGTTTGGGGGTCCGGTGGCGTACGCGGTGTGTTTGCTGCAGCGCGACGCCAAAAAAAAAAAGAGAGGAAGTGAGAAAAAAAAGAAAGGAATGCGAGATGTCGTGCCGTGTTATGTTTTTCTTTTTTTTTTTTTGTAGCGGCGGTGGTGGTGGTGGTGCGCTGTACTAATTTTTTTCGTTTGCTTCTTTTTTCCTGTGGAGTGTGTTTTGGTGTGGGTGGAAATTTTTCTTTTTTCTTTTGTGTGTGTTCGTGTGCGTGTGTTTTGTGTTTTGTGTGTGTGTGTGGGCGTATGCTCTCTCATTTTCCTTTCTGCTCAACCGCAGCTGAGAAAGAGAGGGGCAGGGGCCGAAGGTGACGGAAGGCGGAGCTGCGGCGATACCTTTTCTTTCTGCGGTTTATTTTCTGTTCTTTTCGAGTCATTGACTCCTCCTTCCCACTGCCTTTTGTTTCTCGTTCGATTGCTGTTTCACATGTGTCTGCTGGCAAGGAGGATCTCCCTGCCGTTCTCTGTCTCCCACTGTTCCTTGTGGTCCTTGATGTGGTGCGTAAGGCACACTTATCAACTTTACGACTTCCATGCATCCCTCTTCTTACCCCCTCCCCCTTTTTTTTTCGCTCTGTTAGTTCACTTCTCTGTCTGTCTTCCGGCTTTTTTTTTTTGCTCTCCCGTCTCTCTTACCTTACGTCTTGTCCTTGTGGCGCTGCTGTGCTAATATTTCACACACACACACACACTCTCTCTCTTTCTTCCGGTGGTTCCCCTCTCGAATTCCTTTCAACGCCCGTTGCGTTTCTCTGCACATGGCCCAACTATGTTTTACCTTGAGTGAAGCGTCATGTGGTTCGGTGTGCACCATGATAGAAATGATCGTGGACGTTGTCTTTGTTTGGAAGCATCTCCTTTAGTCTCTCGTCGCTCCGCTTCTTTATTCTCTCTCTCTCTCGTCTTGTTCGCTCGTCTTGGCTTTTGTGGGTTCCTCTACGTGTTGGTCTTTCTATCATCCCTCCGGGACCTCCTCGGTTCTTTTGTGTGCACACGCTTCGGTTGCTGATCACAGGACCTCTGTTCTCACAGAGGTCTTCATTATCGGAGAGATGCGATGATCAAAATCTCCCTTTTCTCCTTTTACGAATCGCTGTTATATTTAATTCCTACGTAAAACGTTGCATATATGGCTCTCTTCGTCTTCTATGTGTGTGTGTGTGTGTGTGTGTGTGTTGGCGTCAGTTGAGTTGGCGTTGGCAGTCTTGAGCCTTTTTCCCCCTTTCCGTGTTCTACTTCTTTGCCAGGAGATCTTTGTGACTTCTTAGCTCTGTGATAGCGTCTCTCTCCTCATCACTCTTTGCGTGAAAGCTTTCTGCCACTGTCCTCATCATTCCTCCACGTAATTTAGTTGCATCGCTCCCCATAACAGGCACACAGACACCCATCTTTGTTATCGAAGGTATTCATGTATGCCGTGCAGCAATGAATCCGACTCGATTCTACCGAGGCCCTGTCCCAGGCCCAACTGCATGGCGTGGAGCAGCCGTAGACGCACGCGTCACAGCGATGCGTCGACTCGGTGACCGGGGAATGAGCCTCCCCTCCCCCTCCCTGCCTCGATCTCTCTGCTCACCCCCTGCTTCACAGCCGCTCACATGGTGCCACTCGCCAGGCGGTGCGTCACTCTCGGGGGGAGGGGGGGCACTCCGGCTCCCCACGCCACTGGGCGGCGAGGGCCGGGCAAGATGCACTCGAGTCGCGCTGGCACCCTCTCCATCACGCGGGTGGCACAGCCGTGTGTACTGTCGCAGGTCGCTCCGACGCAGCGCCACCCGGTGCGTGGCCGCCGACATGCGTAGCTCTACATCGATCGCGCTCCCCCAGATCGTAGGGACCTGGCCTGATCACAACCGGAAGCGGCTCGGCATTGGCATGGAGAGGGGGGCTGTCCTGGCTTCCCCACAGAGTGGGGCTAATGGCCCTGATAATGCCGGTCACCTTACCTTGGCATGGGGTTCGTGTGCCCTCTCTTTATGGGAAAGCGAGTAGCGCACCACCGGCTCTCGGATACGGTCGCCGACGCATGCTGTTGACAAACTGATCTTTTCTGATGTTGTGTGGAAGAAATCGTAGGAATTCTATCATGGAGTTTACTGATTCAATGGGAATCGGATCGCTTGTTGATGGAATCGTCTCTTACAAGACGGGACGAGGTGAAACCTCCTCTCTTCTTCGCCTCTGCCTCATTCTACTTTTTTGAGGTATCGCCGTGAGCGCGGAGGGCTCTCTGGAAAGGCACTGCATCGCTGACACACAGGCCGTCCGGGAGCAAAGAAGGAGAGGTCTGTGCGCTCTGTAGCGACTCGCCGTTTCTTTCTCATTCTTTTTCTGACTCTCCTTGTTCTGCTGGAGACGTATAGTGTTCGCAGTTTCACTGAGGCTGCCGCGCACTCGGGGATGCAGAGCAAAGTGTCAGAGAGCTGGACGGCCGCTCATTCAGATCCTTCAAGTACTGCTGCCCATGCGCAGTTTCCCTCATTCTTATCGATACCGTACCCCTCCTTGTTCCCTCTTTCTCTCCCGAACACATCATTGACTTCCTCACTTTCTCCTGCGTCACACATACATGCGCACTTGAAATGAACAAGCCATTGCGGCATACACGCTTGGCTCTCGCCGTCTTACCTGCCCCAACTCTACCTACATGGACAAGGAGGCTTTGCGGAGGGCTCAGCAGGCTTCGCGGGCGGCCTTCCTACGTAAGGAAGCGGCTCAGCGTCATAAGGCAGCCAACACAGTTGTCGAGCAAAAGCTGAGGGACATTGAGCAAGGCGTCGTTCCTGCATCTGTAGTCGAGGCGGACTTCTTGCTGCACCGCTCCGCCGAGGTAAGCACCGCGAGTGACCTTTTCGACGTCGCACGCCGGCGCCAGGCCCTCGGTGGCGAAGACGAGGCCTTGGATCGATGGAGCGAGCTGGCAGCAGAGCTGCAGCGTCATTCACACCTAGCCACATCTCCCGCCGACATATTTTCAGTTGCGAAGGAGGCGAACAACAATAATGCTCGTGTGGCGTCTGCCCAGGCCTCGGCAGAGGCGGTGGACGCGGCATCACGGCCCCTCTCCTCCGCAGGTTATGTGGCGATGAGTGAGCCGGAGGTGGCGGAGCGGTTGGCAAAGAACGACTATGTGCGAGAGAGAACGTTCAGTGAGCTCCAGGAGGAGCGTGCCGTAGCTCTGCAGGGCCAGAAGGCGCGACTTCAGCAACAGCGCAGAGGTCTGCCAATATTTCAAATGCGGGAGAGGCTGGTGCAGCTCATTCGCGACAATCGCGTGGTAATCATTGTGGGGGAGACTGGATCGGGGAAGACGACACAGCTGCTTCAGTACCTCTATGAGGAGGGCTTCCACCTTGGACCCCAAACGCGAGATGGGCAGCTCCCCACCCCTGCACGGTCGGCTGCTTCCTCGATGGTGAAGACTGAGGCTAACGGCGAAGGGGATGGCGCCCTTGCGGAGGAGGGGGCGGAAGAGGCGCTCCGACTCATCTGCACACAACCTCGACGAATCGCCGCCATTAGTGTCGCAGAACGCGTCGCGCAGGAAGTAGGCTGCCCTTGTGGCAGCATTGTAGGATATAAGGTGCGCTTCGATGACAAGACGGGTCCCCTCACTCGAATCCTCTACGTGACGGACGGTATGATGCTGAAAGAGTTCACCAATGACCCCGATCTCTCCTCGGTCGGTGCCATTATGGTCGACGAAGCCCACGAGCGCTCTCTGAGCACCGACATTCTGCTCGGCCTCCTGCGCGATGTCATTCGTCGCAACCCGAACCTGAAAGTAATCGTCGCCAGTGCAACCATCAACGCTGAAAAGTTCAGCGACTTCTTCAATAAAGCGCCGGTGTTCACTGTTAGCGGACGCACCTACCCAGTTGAGCTCTTCTACTCAGACGAGCCGGTGGCGGACTACGTGACGGAGTCGGCCCAGACGGTGCTGGCTTTGCACCTATCGAAGCCGCTTCCCGGCGATGTGTTGGTATTCTTGCCGGGCCAAGATGCCATCGAGACGTGCGCAGAGACCCTTCAGTCGTATTTGGACGAGGCGAAGGGCCAGATGCGGCCACTTCTCATTCTCCCGATTTACTCCTCGATGTCACCAAAGGAGCAGGCCCGCATCTACGAGCGCACGCCGCCTGGCATGCGGAAGGTAGTGATCGCCACGAACATCGCCGAAACATCCATCACGATTGATGGCGTTGTCTATGTGGTGGACTGTGGACTCTGCAAGCAGGACTATTACAACCCGCAGGCAATGGTGGAGGAGCTGCGGGTGGTGCCGACATCTCAGGCAAGCGCCACGCAGCGCGCGGGGCGAGCCGGTCGAACGCAGCCAGGTGAGTGCTATCGGCTATTCACGGCCTACACCTTCCACAACGAGCTGCCGCCAGAGACGATACCAGAGATCTTGCGCTGCTCGATGAGTGCAGTTGTACTGCAGCTGAAAGCACTCGGCATTCACAACCTCCTCCAGTTTGACTTTCTTGATGCCCCGTCGACCGCGTCACTGGAGCGCGCGTTGGACCTTCTTTTCCTCCTCGGCGCCATGAAACCGGACGGCCGGCTGACTGTCACGGGGCGACGCATGGCTGAGTTCCCGCTGGAGCCATCTTTGAGCAAATGCTTGATTCGCGCGTGCGCTCTGGGCTGCGGGCGGCACATGGCCATGGCAGCCGCCATGATCACGCTTGACAGCATCTTCATAAACACGCGCGATGCCAAGGAGCGGAGTCATATTAAGAGCGCCAGAGAGCATCTTTTCGGCTTTGGTAACGGTGACGTGACCGGGTACATCCGACTCATGGAGGAGTGGCTGCGTGCGGGCCCGCGCGCTGGCGAGTTTTGCCGCTCCAACTACATCAACGTGCGCTCGATGCTGCGCGCACGGGATGTATTGGACCAGATTCTGAAGACGTTTGACCGCATTGGCCTTGACGTGGAGCTTGTCTCCGCCAATAGCGGCAACGACAGCAAGGTCCTTGACGACGACGACGGTGCGCTCGAGAAGGCACTGAGCGGTGCTGTAAATCAGATCGACGTGGAGTCCATCACGAAGGCGCTTCTGTCGGGGTTCTTCTTTAATGTGGCGAAGCTGGAGGCGAACGGCTGGTCGTATTCGGTCGTTCGACCAATTGACAGCGGCGTGCCAGCTGGACCGAAGCGACTCGAGAGCGTGGGCGCCGATGACGCTTCCCTCGCCGAGATCCACCCTGCCAGCTTTCTGTTTGCTGCCGGACGCAGGTCTACCTCGAGTCGAGATCTTTTGGGTGCCACAGGGGCTGAGGCTGGTGTTCCCGCTGTTCTGCGAGAGAGACCCGCTCTCGTTGTGTTTCTGCAAATGAGGCGGACAACGAAGCGCTTCATGACGCACGTCACTGCTATCGCGTCTGCGGAGTGGGTACTGCAGAGTGCTCCGATAAATTACTTCCAGCCTAAGGAGCTCGAGACAGGTTTGCGCAAACGACAACGTGCGTGATCTTCTACATCATGCAAGACAAACGTAGGCAGTAATGTGATGTGGCATAGCGCGGCATGCAATATGAGGGCGGGGGTGAGATGTCGCCGCTGCGCTCTCTCCAGTCGATCTTCCATGACATGGCACTGCGAGAATCACCAGGGACGCGCCTGCACGCACGCTTCAACCCAACTGCAAACGCCCTTTGTTCACTTTCCGCATGGGTTGCCTTGTACAGTTTTACGGGAAAACATGACAGAGACCGAATGCGGCAGCCTCCAACAGCACCGCCTGCACAACATACGAGTGAGACGCGGTGCTGCTTTTCGAAGCGATCGTGGGGATTGCTCGAGGCTCTGGAATGAGTGGGGCGCCTGCGACGTGACGTGCGTGTCCGCTGACGACATGTGAGCTGCTTGTTATTCGTCCCTCTTTTACGGTCTCTTCTGGGGTTTTCTGCGCCTTATACTCAGCTGTGGCCGAAGTTGCACAAACACTGTTCATCTTGCACAGGGCACGCGCTTACTTGTCATGCTTCTCTACTGACCTCTTCTGTCGTCACCCCCTCTTCCTTTTCGTTTCTCAAGGTTGCAGATGCTCATGTACTACAGACTGTTGTGCCTAGTATGCTGCGGCGTACGTTATGCCGTCGCATGATGCAGCTGCATGCGCAGCCCACCCCTAACCCACTCTGCCACTCCTTCTCCATTCCCGCAGACAGCTTCGAGAGCTTTGTGCCGCAAGGGCAGTCGTGCGAGGTGGCGCACCGCGGCCTCGCATGGGTGCACCCGCTCTCCCAAGGACTCTTTGAGCAGTACCCGCAGGAGGTGATGTGCGTCTTCATCGCGCCTCGGCATGTGTCCATTTCGGTCTACACGAACGTGGACTGGTCTAAAATCGAGTGGAGCATCAGCAGCTTCCTAGGACACTACCTCATCTTCAATAACGCGTGCGTATCTCCGGCCAAAGAGTACACCCTCATCGAGGACGACCTGGAGCTGAAGGACAACGACTCTGAGGTGTTACAGTGCATCAAGGAACTGCTGCGAGAACAAGTGCGTCCGATGGTTCAGCGCGACGGCGGTGACGTGAAACTGCTGAACTTCAACGAAAAGACTGGGGTTGTGTCACTTGCGATGCTTGGCGCCTGTAGGACTTGCCCCTCTTCACAGAACACCCTTAAGGACGGTATCGAACGCGTCATGAAGCATTTTCTCCCCGAGGTGACGGAGGTGATAGAAGCCAAGGAGCACCAGTTCTATGAGGACTACGGACTTCTTTTGGACTCGGAGAAGGCGCTCTTCAAGGAGGCTGCGCGACTAGATCGAGAGCGGAAGGAACACATTCAACCCAAGCTAACTCCCACAGTTCTCTCCTATGATGCTCTTAGCGAGCCGGATGGTGATTGAGTGCTACCGCGACGCATTGGTGCTCGCGCTCATGTGTCGGTGTTGGTTGCAATGAACACCTCCTGCTGCGCGTTACCGCCGACGCCTTTCGCGCCTACAAGTTTCGGATCCGTTATACACACATATATGTCTTGTCATTTGCGCTGTGGTGCGTCTTCAAAGCGGCTTGGGCTGCGGTGTTTCCGCATTTCCTGTTCGATGGAAAGGGGGAAGGAGGGGAAGCCAGTGTCCCCCCCCCGTCCCCCGCAGGTGCTGCATTATTTTTCTTTTTTTTTGGTGAGGAAGGGAGGGGGGCACGCCATCGGACGAGACAATGAAGTCAAGCAAAGCGACTCCTCCCCCACCCCTCAGAAAAAAAGACACAATAAAGAGAGAATCATATCAGCTCACCAAAGGACAGAGGTGTGTGTGTGTGTGTTTGTGTTTGTGTATACAGAGATGTATACAGATTATGTTGCTGTCCGCCGGTGAGCACCACAAAGACGCCCACATACACGCGCACGTCGAGTAGGACGTTTTGACGGCGGTCGAGCGGCGCTTTGCCTCTTAACAACGCCGCTCTACGTCTCGCTATTTCTACTAGCGGCGACTGCGACTCCCTCCCCCTGCCCGCTTGTGCGATACTGCTACAAGGTGGACACGGGCAATGTCTTCCAATTGGTGAGCCCCCTGTGGCAGCTCCTTGGTCATCGCGCGTATGTCTTCCATTTCCGCTCCCACTTGTGACAATATGCGCTTCCGCCTCGCGCTGTTTTGCACCCAAACCCACTTCACTGTTTCTCTTTCCCTCTCTCTGTGCACCCATGTTCGAGACATCATCCAATAGCCGAAAGAAAGCAAGAAAGGCCACTGACGAGCTGCCAGCGCTCTTTGTTGGGCTTGTATGTGTGTGCATGTGTGTGTGTGTGCTTCACTGCAGGCTGCTTGACGCCTAGTCTTTTTCTCAACTTTTTTTCTTGCTTTGTTTGTTTTGGCGTCTCCCATCTACCCCGCTTGTTCTACTTCGCACAGCTCACTTCTCGCGTTCCAGTGCGTCTAGCGCGCTCGCTGTTTGTGGGCTCCTTTGCTTCGTGCCTAGGCTGAGTATAACACACTCACAGACTCCACAGTGATCTCTCCTCATTCGTCTCCCCTCATCCACTCCTCACCGGCACATCTATTACCTTTAAGGCAGACGATGTAAGGTGGGCATCAAGAGCAATCATGACGCTGCGTACCCGCTTTGAGAGCTCCGATGATATTGGTGTCTTCTCTCGCCTCACCAACGCTTACTGCCTTGTGGCCGCTGGCGCGTCGCAGAACTTCTACTCAGTGTTTGAGCAGGAGCTGGCAAACCACATCTCTGTCGTGTACACGTCCATCGGCGATGCCCGCGTGATTGGCCGCCTCACCATAGGCAATCGCCACGGGCTCATCGTACCGTCGATTACGACAGATCAGGAGCTACAGCACCTCCGAAACTCGCTACCCGACTCCGTGAAGGTGCAGCGCGTCGAAGAGCGTCTCTCCGCCCTCGGCAACTGTGTGGTTTGTAACGACCATGTAGCGCTCATCCACACGGACCTGAGTCGTGAGACGGAGGAGGTGATACGTGACACTCTGCAGGTGCAGACATTCCGCACCTCCATTGCGGAAAACGCCCTGGTCGGTAGCTATGCCGTAGCCACGAATAAGGGTTGCATGGTGCACCCCAAGACCCCTGCACAGGACATGGACGAGATTTCGTCTCTCTTGCAGGTACCGGTAGTGGCGGGCACGATCAACCGCGGCAATGCCGCCATCGGCTCTGGCCTTGTAGTGAACGACTGGGCCGCATTTTGCGGTCTGAACACGACAGCGACAGAAATCACCGTTGTGGAGCGCATCTTCCAGTTGCGCCGCGAGACCGTCGGTGGTGACGAGGGCAACTTACTGCAGAACGTTCGTGAAACCCTGGTGGACGAGCTGGCGTAAACAAAAGGGTGCACAAGAAAAATGTAGAACAGTCAGCTTCGGGAAGTGGGGATGCCACGCACCCCGAGGAACTGGAATCTCCGCACACCTCTATGGAGGCTCAGCAGACGCTATTTTTTCGCGAAGCCGGACACGAGGCGTTCTTTGCCTACTATTCCGCTCTCTGGGTGTGGTGCGTAGTTTTTCTTTGTACGATTCCTGAAGTTTTCTTTGTGTTCTCACCTCACTCTTGTCGTATAGTGACGTTCCTGTGTGCTGTTGTGTCTCGTGCGCTGCCGTGTTGTTGTTCTCGTGCTTGTGCCCCTCTTTGCGCGTTGCGTCTCTGCAGTGGTGCGCAGTGCTGGTGCGGCGCTCTTGAGTTTTTGCTGTTGTCGTCGTTCGTTTTCTTTTTTGTTTTCACGGCGGCCCGCGAAATCGGTGGCTCTCTCACTTTTTCTCTTTTCCTCTCTCGCTGGACTCTTTAGGGTGATGTTAGCCTGAGAAGGAGACAAAGAACTGAAAGCACTCCTCCACCTGTGTTACTGGGCGTGTGTACGTGCGTGCGCGAGTGCTCAGTGCTGTTGTGATACGTAGTTGCTCGAGGTGTGTGAGTGTGTGTGTATGTGTCTGTGTGTTCCCTGTTGTGCGTCTTTGGAGCTCCTATTGGATCCCTGCGCAGCTTGTTTTTACTTTTCTTGGTCTCTCCTCTTGACGTCGCGCTTCCTGCCCCAGTATTCACCACCTCCGATCCTTCCTAGATTCGAGACTCCTGCTGGGACTTTTGTAAATGGGTCGCCAGCACCAGCCGCGCCAGCGTTGAAGCCTCATTTTATGTTGTCTTCATGACACAGACATCATTCACTTTGCACCTGTGAGCGTGCTGGCACCACTAACATCACTTCGTGCTGGATACCAGTCCATGAGATGATCGCTGGGTTTACCACTCCGACGCGCATACAAACCCGCTGGCGATTTGGTTTTCATTCGTTGTTTCCTTCTCTCTCTCTTTTCGACTTCCACTAAGTAAACGTAATATGTGGATAACTCACACAGTAACATCACTCTCCCGCTGTTAGGATAGCAAACAAAGAGGGTGAGAGTGTGCGTATGTATAAATTCATTTTTTTTTTTTCGTGATGGTCATCTTTTTTTTTTTTTCTGTCTCTCGCCTTCTCTCTGTGTCTTCCTCCTCGTGTCGAGCGCGCCAGCTGTGTCGCGCTGATACAGCCAGCCAGCCAGCCAGCCCCCCCCCCCTTATTTTGCTTTCAACGCCTTCATCTCTTCGTCAACACATGCACGTGGGCGCACATCAACACCAATAGGGTGAGGGGGGAGGGCGCGGTTCTCTTCCTTGCAGGATTGTTTTCATTTGACTCACTTCTTCTTCGGCATCGATGATGACACTCCACTTCCCTAGCGTTCCTGTCAGCGAAGACTGCCCTGTGCCTATGGGGTAAGTCACGTGTAAGTGAGGTGGGGCAGGGGCAGGTATAGACCAAGGCGAGGCAGCGATGGACTTGGCTGGAAGGACTAGAGCTGCAGGAAATACAAGGAGATGTCGCGACACGCAACACGATAAACGATGGTGTAGGGGGTCACGCACCTAACAGTCGCCAAGCTAAAGGGAGTGTCTCTAGTCTTGGTCTCAGGCACACGCGCCTAGTTACTCTAGGTAGGAGCACGAAGCTCCATCCTGGGTAGTTGGTGTACTGACGCGTATCTTTCTGCTGTTCGCTATCGCCGTGGCACGCACACATCAGTGCACAAAAGAAAAGGGCATGTGGTGTGCAGCGTCGCTTTGGTACACTACTGGCTGTGCCTTCGAGTCGATGTATATTTGCTTCTCCACCTCTCTCATGCAGCACCGCAACTCTGCAGTACCTTCTTCCCCATCGCCGCGTCTCTCTCTTCCCTCCCGTTTTCCCCTCTCGAACTTTCGATACATAAAACGCAAATGCCCTGCGATGCGAATGCAGTTGCGAAACAAAACAAAGCACAAGTCCCCTCCCTATAAGAAAAAAAAACAGTAAAGCAGCAGCAGCTCCCCACAGGCGTGTGTGTGTGTGGTCTGTTGCGCACTCATTGTGTTGCTTAGAATCTGTTCTCACAACACAACTCAATATCCTTCTCCACGCTTTCTTGTCGTAATTTATTCCTTATAGAGCATTGCTTTCTCCGCATAGTCCCCCGACGGAAACGTCGACGCTTCAATTCATAGGAACGCACAAACCAGTCACCACCGCACAATAGCACAGCCTCTTCGAGGAAAAGATTACATCATTGTTTCAGGCTGGATATCGTTGTGGAGCACGCGCATACGAGCACATCCTCTTCCATCTATTCATACACACTGGGTTGTTCTCACGGAGGTGTATTGTGTGTGCGTGTGTGTATCGTTTCTGCTGTAAATAGACGAAGCCGTCGTTAGTCATTCGCACGGGTGCCCTCTGTTTCCCTTCGTGCTTCTCTGTCATTGTGTTGCAGATTGCGTACGATCTGTTTCCCCGCCCTCCGCCCCCCTCTCCTCCTTCAGCATCTTTGTCTGACTCCTTTTCGTCTATTTTTCTTTTTTTTTGTGCTTCTCTGGCGTCTTTCTGGCCGTCTCTCTTTCTCTCTCCTCAATTATTTCCCCCCGTTTCACCAGGAGCCTCCTTCTCCCCAATTCCCTTTCCAGAGTGCAAGCTAGAATCTGGTGGACTCCTGCGTACATCGTGGCGGGTTGCATTCTCTTTCTTTCTTTTTTTTTTTCGCGCTTGTTTCGTATCTCAAAATTTCTCACATTGGCTGTGCGTCTGTTCATCCCGATCGCGAAAGCGCACGCTGTTTGGTGTTCCTTCTCCCTTTCGATTGCACATCTCATTTCTGCTTCTTGCATCTGTTTGTCGGCGCTGCGGCTGATTTTCTCTGGTGGCTGATTTGGCATCATCTCTTATCCATCCCTCCCTGCGCCCTCATCGTGACCCTCTCCGTCTTTTCGGCACCTCCAATACCCTGGAAAATAGGGGGGGGGGCTGAACAACAGTGTAGTCTCAGCAAACGGAGCGTTCGCCTCAGTTTGTTGTCTTTTGGACAATCAATGCACAGGCGATTGATGCGTACAGAGCGGCTTTTATAGAACAACACGGGAGCGAGCAAGAGAACACGAATCCACGAGAGCAGAGGTACCGCTGACTGACAGACATCCCTTTGGTTTCGATCCGCTGCACTTCATCACCCTTTCCCCTCCTCCTGTGGAAGCGCTCCTACGCATGTGTGTGTGTGTGTGTGTGTCTCAATCTGTTTTTTTTTGTTGTCCGCTCCTTACTTTCACCTCCCTGTCTTGTCTCACTCGGCGCGCTGTCCCTTCCTGCGCCTCTCTGTCTTCGCTCTTCTCACCATTTTTTTTCCACCGAATATTTGTCATAGCACCTTCAGTGTGTGTGCGCGCCGAGTCCCGCACCTCCATTTGCGCTCTCTTACACAGCCATACACGCACACGCCCATAAAAGACGCTACCTTGTACTACCACCCCCCACCCCCCTTTTCAAAAAACGCCACCGCTCTTTTCTGTGTGTACCTGACCGCTCGGTTCTTGCCTTTCTCCTCCTTTTTGTTGTTGCAGCTTTGAGCTCATTGTATGTGTCTGCGAAGCTCTTTTTCCTGCTCTGTTTGTTTGTTTCTTTGCTTGTTTGGCTGATCCAGTGTGCTTGATTTGTCGCCTGTTTCTTTTTTCTCTGTCGTTCCTGTCCCTGTATTACTCTAGCTCTTTCTCGTTGGCGTTCTCTTCCTTTGGCGGTATCATTAATTGTGAGCTGCCTTCTTTTCCCCTCCCCCCTACCTCGCGTGCGCTGGTCTTGTTCCCTCCTGCGGACGCCGCTTTCTACCCTTCGCAGTTACGCCTCCAGTACATCGGTGGAGACAAAGAAACCCAAAGCGTGGAGCACGATGGCCAACACTCAGCGCAGCAATACCATTCTTCCCAAGGTGGGCCAGCGGTTTGGTCCCTACCAGGTCGGTGAAACCATCGGCCGTGGCACTTTTGCCAAAGTAAAGATCGGATACCATGAAACAACGAAGGTCCGTGTAGCGCTCAAAATTATCTCACGCAAGCTGATGGACAGCGATGCGCGTTCGGCGCTGAAGATCAAGCGCGAAATCAAGATCATGCGAGTGCTGCGCCACCCGCACATCACTCGCCTCTACGATGTCGTCAAGACGAAGCACGATATTGTGCTAGTCATGGAGTATGTGTCTGGCGGAGAGCTGTTCGACTATATTAGCCGCCAGGGTCGACTAGAGGAACCCACCGTGCGCACCCTATTTCAGCAGCTGGCCGCCGCTGTCGCCTATTGCCATCGGTACCGGGTCACTCATCGAGACATCAAGCCGGAGAACATCATGATGGAGCACGGCTCCCACAGTGTGAAGCTGAGTGACTTTGGCTTATCCTCCATCACGCATGATGGACGCTTCTTCGAGACGAGCTGCGGCACCCCCAACTACGCGTCCCCGGAGGTGGTAAGTGGGCGGCTGTACGGAGGCCCAGAGGCGGATGTGTGGAGTTGCGGCGTTGTGCTCTACGCAATGCTCTGCGGCACCCTGCCATTCGACGAAAGCAACATTTCTGTCCTTTTCAAGAAAATTCAAACGGCAGACTATGTCATCCCTAGCTACATCTCCCGGCAGGCGCAAGACCTGCTGCACCACTTGCTGGTCGTGAATCCCCTGGAGCGCGCCACAATGGAGCAGGTGATGCAGCACCCCTGGCTGCGACCCAACTTTCCCCGCTATCTGTTGTCACTGCACTACGCCGCGATCGTGGAGACAACGCGTTTTGCAAGCACCTATTATCTCACGGAGGACATGCTGGATGTGGAGGTGATCTCCGTCGTCGCTTCCCGCTTCCACGCCTCTCCGGAGACGGTGGCGTCGATAATTATGGCGGAGGAGGAGCGCATCCCGTCGATGCGGGCCGTCATTAGCGACGAAGACAACCCGAATTCCATGGCGCGTCGCTACCCCGCGGCCTACTACTTTGAGATGTACTCAAATGTGTTGGACTCGAAGCTGTGGCCGACACCAGTGGAGATTGCCGCCGCCGAAGTGGCCCTGCGCAGCGAGGCCCACGACATCTTTGTGTCGTATGTCATTCTAACACAGAAAAAGCAGAGCAAGTTGGCCCCGCAAGAGCACGGCACAAATGCGTCGTTTGGAGAGAGCGCCCACACCCTCCTTCAGTCGCAGGCTCAGCAAGGGTACGGCTCCCTCAACGCCAACTCGCTGCATCAGCGCTCCGGGAACGCAAGCTTCACCGGCCTCAGCTTCAAGGAGACATCTTGGAGGTTGAACGCGCATACCACCGTGCCGCCCACGCCAACGAAGCCGAAACACCATAACGAGAAGACGCTTCAGCATCTACCACCGCCGCCGCCACAGTCTACCATGAGCTCGTGCCTTTTGGTACCTCCCGCTGGAGACCCTTGGCAGTCGGGGTACAACGCCGTCGCGGCGCCGTTTCTTCCCCTCCATGCAAAAGGCTCGACCCATACCGTGCTAGGACACATCCTACATGTGCAAGAGCTCCCGGTGCAGTTACTCCTGTCTCGCAGAATTACAGTGAAGCCAGTAAAGAGGGAAACGTCTTTTTCGCTTTCCTCGTCTCCAATGCATCAGAAACGAAGTTCGGGCTTTGACTGTGTCAGCGACCCCGGTAGTGCGTCAACCTCGATGCTAACCGTTCAGCAAGGGAATCTACTGCAGCCGCAGCGAACCCACACGACGAGGGCGTCCTCATGTACACCGAAACTCTTGCACCCGCAATCAAAAATGGAGGCGGGTCTTAGCTGCTCCCATTCGCAGAGCTACAACGATAGCCCACTGAGGGGCAACGGCGCCGACATGCGCCACAAACTGGCCGTCGCAGGCGGTGAGACGGCGCTGGACACGTTGTACCATGCAGAGACGGTCACGCGCTTCGGCAACGACTTCATCCGCAATGGCGTTGCATTTGTAAACTCCACCAGTCACGAGACACTGAGAGAGGTGTACGAGGCCATGAAGGAGGAGGGGTTACTCTGGAAGGTCATCTATGATTATTACTTCTCCGTCGTGCGCTATCCAAACATCAAGCTACAGGTAAAGGTGTACCGGACAACGTTGGACGAGCAACTGGTGGATGTCAAGGTATCCACACAGAGCGGGATGGCCGCCTACGACGTGGCGTTGTCGTTGCTAGAGCGGCTGCGCACCCGCGCGGTGAACAGGTGCAATGCGCAGATTCTTCAAAACGGCGGCAGCTCCCAGAAGAGCCACATGCCGAGCATAACGTGAGCGCTTCCTCCCCCTTCCCCTTGTTGCTCCTTCTATTTGAATGAAGAGCAACGTGGCATCGACTCGCTCTGGAGCAACCCCTGAAAGAAGGCGGAGGGGAAACAATAGTGTCCATTGGATTGCGCTTATGCCAATGCCGGTCATCTGTAGCGGCACTGTCCTCTTGTGTCCGATACAACAGTAGTTAGACAACCTCCCTCTGCAGCGTCAGTCCGCTTCATGCGATGCTTCTCTTTTCTTTTCCTGTGCCTGTGTGTGTCCGTGTGTGTGTGTGTGTGTGTGTGCCCTGAGCCACAAATCAGAGGACGTTTCAACCGCCTTCTTTTCGTTGCGAAGAGTTTTCCAACCATATCTCCTTCACCCATATGGCAGCGCAGATAATCCTACATTCGTGTTCCATGGTAGAATGGTGTGCAAGTAGAAACGCACACAAAATCCATCACCCCTCCCCCTTTTCTCTCCCTTTTCCATTGTCCCGCTTATAGGAGTTGCCGATGTTTGTGTTTCGTGCGTGTGTTATCGTGTACTTTTTCAGTTTTCCTCAGGGGATCCGTCGATGTCCTCTACGACCCCTTCTTCTATCCTCTCCTCGACTTTGTTGCTGCGCATGGCTGAGATAGGCTGTGTGTGTGTGTGTGTGTGTGTGCTTGGAGAGCATACCTGCTTCACCGCTGCTCGACAAACGTACCCATGTGACGTTGCGAATTGGGGTGTGGTGCCGCGCTTCCACCTCCATATCCTCTTGCCGGCCTTGACACACGGGTTTACGGCTCCGTGGCATCCGCCTAATCTACAGTTTTCTCGTGGAGGTCTCATCTAGAGACCTCCACTTTTGCTTTCACATCTCGCTCTCTCTCCCTCGCCTCCTGCTTCTCTAATTGGCGCCTTCAAGACGAAGGTGCGCAGTCGTGCATGAAACCCCCAAACCCTCCCCCTTTTCTCCGACAAGGAAGTCCGAGGGAAGGAAAGTGCCAGGAAAAGGAAAGGAGAAAACTTTTGATGGTACGCCTACTTAGCATACCATATCGCCTACCTCAACTTCTCTCTTCCTCCAGAGCGCCTCTCCCTTTCCGTTCCTCTCCTTTTCTCGGCGCCTCGGCTCTTTTTTTTCAGCGGCGACATCACAGGGAAGGAAGTACGCCTGCTTCTTTCTCCAGGATCTTAAAACTGTCACCTCTCCTGCACTACGACTTCCCCCCCTCTGACTTCCCTTTCCGTTCCAACGACAAAATAAGTACCTGAAGACGCACACCTCTACGCGCACACATACACGCAGATACCTTCGCTACACAATCGATCACGCGTCCTGCCGCGCATACGTGCAGGAGAGAGAGTCGCACTTATACATACCGACACACCCCTACCCCTTTTTCCCATACACAGGTGCTCAGGACGCCTACGTATGATTTTTTTTTTCCACTCTCGACTGTTGCGTTTCTGCCTATTCTTCTTGGTAATTTTGTATTCGTTGTTGCTTCGTCTCCGAGTTTTCTTCCTTCGAGTACTTCACACGACTCCCTCGTCCACGCTTTCCCCTGCCGCTCTCTCTCTCTCTTCCGCTTCACTCGGCTCTAATTTCTTCGCTTTCGCTTACCGTTCTTCGGATGTTACCGCAGCCGTCCGCCATCACTATTTCAAATTTGTCTTTCTCGACTTTCCTCACTTGTATCGCTATTCCGCACCTTCACACCGTTCTGCTCTTCGTTTTCCCTGTCTGTGCTCACCGAACAGCAGCGCGTGTGCGCCAGTCTTTCTTCGCATGCTCACGCGCCAAGGGCACACGTCCGCACACTTTTTGGTTCTCCTTCACTTCGGCAGAATTGCATCTTGAAGTCGTTCTGTTTCGCACGGCTGCTGTTTCTATTTCTGCTGTGTGCGTGTGTGTCTGTGGCCTCTCTACCATGTTGTGTGGACATTGAGCGCCTGGCTGGGGGGCTGTGGTCCGCACCCTGTCCACACTCACCATTGTCGCCATCTAGAAGATCCGCTGAGCGCATGTCCATCCCTCTCCATCTGCTCTACAAAGACACGCAAACAGGCCTTCGAATCACCCTTCTTATCCGATATGACTCGAGAGAGTTTATGACTACATGTCCGCAAGCTGTCGTCATGGAGTAAGGCGTCCCTGCGAGCGCAGCCCTCCGCCATGATCGTTTCTTTGGGTCATGGAAAGCCATACTTGGAGTGCGCACTGATTGTGTATCAAAACATCCGCCCTCTGTCACCGGAGGTGGGCGAAGTGAACGAGGCAGTGCTGAGGGCCCACCTTTGTCTATCTGCCATCATGGACGAGCTCGTGCTCTCCGTAGGTCACTGCAGCCTTCCTCGGGAAGCAGGTCAGCAAGGGTGGCTTCCAGTAAAATATTTGGGAGTGGGCGCAGAACTTGAGCAATGCCACTGGTTTGCCACACGTGTTCTAAAATGTGGCAAGTGCTCAGGTGCTAAAAGCGCTGGGAGGACCAATGGTGTTGGAAGGAGGAAACTCCAGCACAGCGGAGTCGGTGCGGGACGCGATTGATGGCAGCGTGGATAGAGGGAGCTCTGATGTAGGAAGCGGAACTGTAGCAACTGTGGCTCCGGTTTCCCATCGAGAATCCCATGCGAGCTGTTGCTCTATGTAAAGAACTGTTTCGACGGCAAGGTTAGGTACCTGAAGGTGGTGCTGCGGGATACGGCGTGCGGACTTCGACGTGATGAAGAGTGGGGAAAAGTACCGCTAGGACATCCATGCTCGTCACATGCATGCTGATCAACCTCAAAGCAAACATGGGAATTGGCAGCAGAAAGTGGTACCTCGATTACTTCCGTGAGGCCTGCTCCATGACAGCGAAGAGTACCCTGTTCCTCTAGCGGCCGTGGCGGCCCTTGTTGGAGGTGGCACTGCGGACGAAGCAGAAGCACACTGCAATATAGTCCGCCGGTGGACTTACAGAAGGCGCACATATTCGCCGAAGATCACAAACAGCAAGGCCGACGAACGCGGAGACGAGACCTCGCCCTTTCTCGCGTTGTCGACCATGGGTTCTCAGCCGACGGAGCGGCAGGGGGATCAGTGCAGAACCCGAGTCCCGTGCGGGTAGCGCACCCGCTCCTGCGGGTGCTCGATAGGTGGAACTCTACAGCGGTAGCGGGGTGGTCCACGCAGGAGTCCCCAGCATCTACCGGCGCCGAGCGTGACGAGTGCCACAGTGCTCGCGAAGCGTTCCAAACACTTTCATCTGCGAATAGTACTCCTGTCGCCACCGCCTCTGGGCGTAACTCCCCTAAGCGGGGGCCGCTGCTGTTAGCGCGCTGTACCGCAACTCTCACCTTTCCCTGGCAGTCCTTGACACATCGCTTTCTAGCACCACACGCCGGTGGGAATATCTGTGGACGTCAACTCTGCAGAAGCCAGCGAGCACTACGCTAGATTACAAGAGCCGATGGAATTCAGCTCTGGAGGCACACTTAGAAGGAGGGAACGTTTGTGGGTAGGCATGCACGCGATTCCTCACACTGCTCCGGCAAATATGTATGGGCGGAAGGAGTTTAGCACAAAGTTTGCCTTGTACACTGACATGGCTCGATCAGCTCGTTGTCAGCGCTCGCATCTCCGGTGCCGAGTTCGGGGCCTCCACGTAGGCATGCCGCCGCCGCCGCAGTACTGCATCCCCTCTTATCCCTCACCGCGCGTCGAAGGCGGACACCTTTCCGAACAATGCCCAAAGAACTTTGCTCACGTGCCGCAGATTCTCACTTTCTACAACGTGTTGAACACCCATGTGCCAATGCGTGACGTGCCGACACAGAAGACCGGCTGCGCGATTAACTCTGTTCATGATAGGCCTCGGCATTGTGCCGCTCGGCCTGTGGGAGGAGAAAGCCCACGTGCTCCTGAACGAGTCTGTGATGCACCCCGCTACTCCCAACGTCCCAGGCTCGCCACCGCCAGAGGAGAGTGGGAACGATGTAGCTACCGAGGCGCATCTGACCGTGGCCGTTGATGGTCTGGCGACCCTACAAACGTTAAAGTAAGGGGAGAGCCTTTCCAGCTTGTTGAACTGACACAGGAAGCGCTGCTATCGCACCTTTCCCGAGTTCGTGCAGTTCAGGGCGTGCCGCCTCAGGATACCGGGGAGCACTTAGCGCTGGCTGTGCCGATGGACGTCACGGTGCGGTGCTACGGCTCCTTTGGAACGTACACGGTCAAGTGATGTGGCTTGTGGGTGTCCATCCTTTCCGGTATTGGGACCTCAACTTGCACGCCCTTCGCGGTGTCAATCGCACCAGTAAAGGGCTCGAGGGAGTGCAGCCGCACCCCCCTCCCCCTGGAGGGGTGGTGGTGGGTGCCCCCCATGCACCACGTGCCTACTGTGATGCAATCTACCGACGACCGGCAGGCGTACCAGCAGCAACGGCGGATCAACGTCCTCTGTGGGGAACTTGCCGCCGGCGGGTATGAGGAGCAATAACGGCCAAACAGCATGCATGTCGTCGTCATCGCCTACCTCCTCGGCAGCTGGGGCGTCGAGCGACCGCGTCGGCAATAGTGGTGGTGTGTATGGAGCGCCGAGCTGCCCGTCGAATCCGATCAGTGGGGAAGGGAGCGGCGACGTTGGCGCAGAGGCTGGCGAAGTTCAAAGTGATACTAACCCCGTGAGCACCGATGTGATTGAAATGAGAGGGTCGGTTGTGTGCGGCTACTCGTTACTGCTACGACACCTTCTCTACTGGCGCAATGCGCTTCTTACGGATTGGGAGCACCACAGTGCCTGCGGGTGCTGCAAGCGGCCCATTAGGCTGCCGGCGACGTCTCTTTGGGGTGTGTGTGCTTCGTGGCAGCGATGGAGGTGGTGGTGAAAATGTCAGGGCTTTTCCTACGACTTAGTTGTTGGCAACCTGGTCACCAGAGGAGTCAAGTGCGTGCGCCATCGAAAAGCACATGAACAGTTCGTGGGGTAGTGGGAGTTGTCCGTGTTACGGCACCCCGCTGCGTTAACGGGAAGTAGTTCGCATAGGACGAGAGCGAGAGGATTGAGCAGTGAGAAAGTAAACGCAATGCTGACGATGCGCGTGCGCGTCAACGTCTGTTCTCTCCGGGCTGCATTTTGAGCGCCACATTGTGATTGACCTTACCTTCACCCGTGTCGCTACACAAGGTACGATACCCGTACCACACTGCCCTACTCAAGCCCTGCACAGGCATACCACTCACACACAACAACGATGGAAAAAAAAAAATACTCGAATAAATCCGAAATGGACGTGCTAAAAAAAAAAACTTACGAGTACTTCATGAATGGTGAGGCAGCGCTGCTGACCTCCTGCCCTCTTTACTGTGTTTTCACCGAGAAAATTGTCCGCTGAAAAGGCACGAAGAGTAGCACGACTCCTTACCCTCCTACGCATGATCGTGCGCTGCGATGCCTCTCAGTTTGTGGGCCTCTTCCTCCTCCTTACCTTGTGGGGATGCTTGTCGCTGCTCTCCGCCATGCGGTGGTGTCCTGCGGCACCTCTTTACCTTGACCTTTGTTTTCACCTCCTTTTTTCTCTCTAACAATTGCGTTTTTCGACTGCTGATGTCTCTGACACTCTCCCTCGCTGCATTTCTTCTGATGATGCGTCACGCTCAACACACTCCTTTCGCACAGATACACACTCGCTCAGTCGTCGTGCGCTTGAAGGCGGTACTACCCGCCTGTGCAACGCGACTCCCAAGTCTGTTTAACACGTCTACTAGAGCGTTTCTTTCCCTCTCTTTCCTGTTTATCTCCATATTGTCTTGCCCCTCCCTTGCCCCCGCCCCCTCCCCATTCCCTGACGTCCCCCCAGCTCAGGTTTCCTCAGAGGCGTGTGACACGAACGGGCGTACACCTTATCGGCCCTGCCCCCTCTCTGACCACCGCCTTTACTTGCCAGAACGTGGGCGTGAAGACAAGGAGCATCCAGAGCTCCTCTCTTATTGAACACAAGTGTGGAGCATAGGCGAGGACCTGCTGTGACATTGACAAAGCCCTTATACAAAGACGCAGAGTCGGGTACCGCGAAGTAGCCGTCTCTCTTTGTGATCACTCGGTTGTTTTGAGGCATTCTCAATCGCTCTCTTCTTTGTTCCTCTACGGTGACACTTTTTGGTTCATTGGATTGGTTTTCTTTTATTATTTTATTCTTCTACTCACGGCTCATTATCCCTTTCCCTGGTGTTTCCCTATTAGTGACTTTTCACCATCTCTTTCGTGTATCTCCTGCAGGAACCCACTGCAGACGTGTTTCCTACACAAGCCTTTTGTATATTCTGTGTATTCTTGTGTAGCTCTGCGTCTGCGGGAGCTCTTTTGAAGCCAGGTCAGACGATCTTTCTTTTTCTCTCTCTTTGTTGATCGCGGCTGCCATTCCGTCGCTTTTCATTTCAGTAGCCTCGTTTCCTCGTCTCTGGCAGCTTATTCGCCATCGTCTTTGCATTCTCGTGGTACATCGCTGTTCTAGACGAGGTGGGAAGCTAGTGCGAGCACACACACTCTCTCTCCCTTGCCTTTTCGCGTGTGTTTCTGCTCGTGCTCCCTGGATTGCTGTAGTCACCAGCATCGGTGGCCTAGACCTTCTCTTCTTCGTCCAGTGTTTCGTGCCTCATCCACCTCTCCCCCCCCTTTTTTTTTTACATTTCCCTTCTCGTGTTAGGGAGAACGAGAATCAACGGTACTTGCGTGTCGGTGGCAGTATTTGTTTCGTCTTTGCGCCACTTTCAGGCTCCTATTTTCGTTTTTTTTTTTTGGTTGTTTGGCCTTCTTTTTTTTTTTTCTTTCCCAACACCACCTCCCTCACTTCCCTGTCTTCCAAACTTCACTCCTTCCGTTGTTTCCCTTCTGCGTTCCATCACATTTGTGCCGAGCTTCCATCCCTTTTTGTTGGTTTTGCTGCTGCATTCACGTTTTATTAAGGTCACACGGGGCATTACGTACTCCGCAGCTCTCGTTTGCGTTTGTTTGGTCATCTTCCACCCGTCTCTCGCTCTCGCTTGCTCTGTGTGTGTCTCTGTGTGTGCATGTCGTTGGCTTGTTTGTCTTTGTTTTATTTCGGACTGTGCTTTTGCCTCCCAACTTGCTTCTTGTTTTCGTTTTCCCCCTCTCCTTTGTTTTTTCTTTTTTTTTTTGCTGTTCACACTTGTTTGCGCATAACTGACTATATAGTCGATCCCACGTTTGTTTTTGCTGACCTACGTATTGCTCGTTCGCGTCTATCGTGTTCTTCTCCGAGTTTTTCTGTGTCGTATATCCGCTGAACAAGAGCGACCCCTCTGCTCGTTCTCTTCCTCCCCCTGTTCCTCGAAAAGACAACAACAACAAACGAACATCAAGAAAAAAATAAACAGAAAGGTCAAGGAGAGTGCACATACGTGTGGTGGCTGATACTCTCCGCATAACGCTAAGTAAACTTATGTACGCTGCGTTCTCGTCAACCCCCCCCCTCCCCCCGTATTGTGCCTGTAGGCTGGTTGGGTGATTTCTGAACTCGTTTTGTCTTCTTCGCCCGTCCTGCACTTCCCTTGGTGGAGTGTTCTTTCTGTTTTTTTTTTTTGTTGTTGTTGTTTCTCTAACTAATTGACCTGCAGACTGAGCAAGTGCCTTACTTCCTGGCCGTGCTCTGCTTTTTTTTTTTCGTTTACTTCGTCTCTCTCCCTTCTCTGGTGTATCTCCCTTTTTCATCCTCCTTCCTCTTCTTCTTCTCCGCATTCTCTGATAGGCTTCTTTTTCTTGGCTTCATAGTTTCCTTTTTCTGTTAACTTCTATCCGTCATTTGTGAGTGACACAAGTACGGACGCAGAATACCGCTTCGTTCTCCTTTACTTGTTTTGCCTGGTGCTTGTTGTAACAGTGGTAGTTGATTTTGCGCGCTTCTCGCGCTCTCTCTTTAGCTTGTGTGCATTTCTGCGTCTCGGTGGGTCAGCTCTCTCTCCCCCTTCTCTTCCTTTTCTATCCACTGGTCTTATTGTGTAGAAATAAGCAAGTGGCACTCTGCTCCCTTCATTTTGTTTTCCCCTCTTCTCAGTTTTGGTCTGTTTCGCACTCCTGCCTGTGCATGCCTGCGTGTGTTTGCTTTGCCTTTCTTTTTTTGGGGGGGGGGAGGGGATTTGTTCACACCTATCATAGATTCGGTTGTCAGAACGAAATCACTCACACAAAGAAGGAGAGAGGTCGATCACCGCGGTGGTCTTTGTTGTTTCTCCCTTTTCGACAGAAAAAGCGAAGACTACTTAAACTCACACCTGCGCGTCAAGATAGCGTTGGAGATAAATATATATATATATATATAGTCTAGTATTTGGCCTTGAGCTATCGCTCTTCGGGATTGAAGAAGTGCAGTCAGACCTTTGCTTTTGGGCGTGTGTGTGAGCGCGCGTTTTACAAGTAGAGCTTCGTGAAGAAAGAGTGACAAAAAAAACGTCTTCTAGTGGCATCGAGCACCCTTTTCTTTCCATTTCTGTGCTCTCGTCCTTGTGGGTCACCGAGCTGCCATTATCAACTCATCCGAAAATAACAAAAAGCCCACCATTTTCGGTAAGTAGCGTTGGATCTTTTTTTTTTTCACGTCGTGCTCTGCCGTACTTGCACTCCTTGTGATCTTTTTTTTCTTCCTTCGAAATTCTTTTTTTTTGGAGGGGGGTATTTTGGCTGTTGTCTGTTCCATTTTTCTTTCACGAAGCAGTGGAGCGGGAAACAGTGAGCGTTTTTTTTTGCTAGTGATCTCTCTCAGTGTGTGTACATCTTCGTCTCTCCCCTCCCCTTTTTTTTCAGTTCTCTCCCTCCTTCCTTGACGGTAGGCGAAGAGTGGCCACCCTTACCTTTGGTGCCCTATTTTCTGTGGCTCTTGGTCTTTTTCGTTCTCTGTTTGGTTTCTCTCTCACGCTACGCTTTTTTTCTTTTTTTTTTTTGACTGCAGTTTGTTCAATGTGTGTGTGCTGCAGTTCTCTCTGATTCTCCTGTAATTTGGCCAAACAGCGTCTTGTCTGCGTGTGATTCTCTCTCTGTCCTTGTGTCGCGTTTGTTTCTCTTGCTGCGTGTGTGTGTGTGTGTTCTCTCCTCCGCTTCTTAGCTTGCTCGTTGGCATAGCTCTGACTCTCTGTGCTTTTTCCTTTTCCTTCTCTCGACATTGCTGAATTCATCATCTTGTATCCTTTTTTCCGCCTCTTGGCACCAGCGTCTTAGTCGTACGTTTACTGTTCTTCAAAAGTAATCGTGGTCCAGAGCCATACACACGCACCTGGTCCCATACACCCCGACACTCATAGTCAAACACTCTTGTCAAGCGGAGAAGGAGCGACCCGGGTCAGATTCTACGCTCAAGCGGCTGTGTGTGGATCCCTTTCATCCTTACTTCTGTGACGACAGCCTCACGCTTTGTAGACCTGAGACTGCTGAAACGATTCCTTTTTATTTACTTTACCTTCCTCCTGCTCATTGCCGCTTTACACCTCCCCCCCCCCGTGCCTTGGCGCGCTTCGTCTACGACTTTTTTTTTGCCTCTCCTTCGCATCTGTCAGCATTACACAGACCTAGAAGATCGGAGACACCGACTCTCACAGAGTTTACATCGTAGCGTGCACTATCGACTTTACTTTCCTGTAACAGCAATATACATTCGCCTTGCAAAAAGAAAAAAAAGAGGAGGGGGAGAGGTTGCGGACTGGGTTTCTCTAGAGATTAGCGCAAGCGCTAAAGGCTGTTTTCGTCCTTTTGCTCAAACACACACACCCACCCACACTCCACACACATTGACACCTTTCCAAGCAATACTACTCATAATAAAAAGGTGAAGAAGCGCCAGCTCGAGGATACCCTCTGCACGGAGAAAAAAAAAAAAACAACCAAACAAAAGAAAAACAAAAAAAGCGATACGCGCACTCGTTCTGAGGCGTATTTTTCCTTATCCTTTTTGGAGGTGGGACTTTGCTTTTGATTTCTCTTCCACGGTAACCGAGTTGTTTTACTCCCTTGTGCTCTCTCTCTCTGTGGGTGCGTGTGTAATTCACTGCATCCAACTTTCTTTCAGTCGTTCGTGGGGCCTCTTTTTTTCTGAGCCTCTCTCTATTGCTTGTTTGTTCTCTGACTTTTTTTTTGCTTGCAATTCTTGTTTGAGGTTACTTTTGTATGCTCAGCCCTCAACACGTGCCTGACAGTCGCTGTTCTCTTTTTCCTTTCCTTTATAAACCACTACCACCACCACGACCAAGAGGTGTGCTGCGGCTTTACTTCACACTTGCGCTGCGTTTGGGTGTGCCTGTGTGTGTACTCGTGCACTTTGCCGCACCACCTTCATCAACTCGTGTCTCTCTCCCCCATCTCGAGCGTTATCAAGGGAAACAGCACGAGCAGAAGCGAAACGCTTATCTTTTGTCAAGCACAGCGCAGCAGGCACTGAGGAGGGCGCAAAGAAGGCGCTGCACTGCGGCTCATTCTAGGGGAGTCCGGGTTGGTCTGCCTTGGTCTCTGTCTCGTCGTCTTTGCTGCTGGCTCATCTTTTTTTTTTTGTTTCCACTTGAACGTACTGGCATTCTTCAGCTCCACACAGTTTTCTTGTTTCACTTTTGTTTCCCGTCTTTCTTGCTGGTGCGTCTAACGTTGCTTTCACCTCCATCGTATCGTTTTAGTTTTCTACTGCATCCCTCGCCTCCCTGCCGCGCCGAGGGTTTCCTTTTTTCCTTTTTTTTTCTCGTTCATTTGTTACGCTTTACGCAGGGACATGCTGAGACGCAGTAGGGTGTTGCCGCCCATTTCGGAGCCCACTCACGGCATCGAGCTGCCGGACGTCGAAGCAGAAGACGCAATCTACACGCATGATAAGGAGAGAAATCCACTGGTGCGGATTGGTCCTCGCTGTGCAACTCTCTGCTCCGATCACGAGCACAAGTTGTTGAGTTGTTCCAAGTCATGCGCTACGGTGCCGGCGCCGCAGCACCAGCGTGTGGGCGATGCAGTTGTGTTCAATGTGCCCAGTCTCTCGTCTGGTGAAAACGTGGCACGGAGCAGCAGCGCCCGCCGTCATTTGCGCTCAGAGGACGGTGGCGTCACTGAGGCGCCTCAGCCTGCATTCCGAGAGGGTGGGACGACCGAGCTCCCTGAGCCCACCCCGGCCTGTGCTAGCCCACCGACGTGTAGCAACGACGAAGATAATCAGGTAGCCGTAGATAGCCAAGCCAACCACTCGGCGGACTTCATGAACTCGGGTCGCAGCTGCAGTAGCGAGATTCAACCCACGTCGGCAGGCAGGGATGCTGTTCTCCTCAGTGAATCCAAGGAGGACCCAGCGGATTCCGCTGTACGACGGAAGCTCGCGCGAGTGCGGAGCAAAAACTGCGTTTTGCTGATTGTACTGCTGGCGATCGTTATTGTGCTGGCCTTAGCTGGTGGCGTTGGGGTTGGCTTTGTGAATAAGAAGTACTTAATGTTGATGCACCGTATGTATTTGGTATCGAGAGAACGCGTCATTCTCAACAGCTCGACGATGCTGCTTAAAGATTACCATACTGCACTGCATGCAGAGACGCGAAGTCTCATGGCGTTTGTGCACAGCTCGATGGCCGACAAAACTCCAACGAACACAACCGAACTGCAGAGGGCCCTGTATATTCCCTTTTTCAACGTGTGGTGGACGTGGCTGTACTCCGCTAACATCCCAACGACGCATTCGATTTACGTATCCCTCTGCGAGGAGTCCCTGATCAGCACCGAAAAATGTCCCCTCATGGCTCTGACCATCGCGTGCCTGCCGCAAAACTCAAGTCTGAGGTGCTTTTATATGCGCTCGTATGAACTGAACAGCTCGCAGATGGTGGTCAACCACATCGACTTTGACAAGACCGGCGTTCCACGGATTGGCCCCTTTTACAGGCTCGTGCCACTGGTGGTGAACCATATGCCCAAAAGGTCCCACCACAGGTATGACTACTTCTTTAGCCAGGACCACTCCATCTTGCTCAACGGCGTGGTGCACAACACCCTGACCATTCGGCATCAGACGCAGATGAAGGACCTTATGGTCATTTGTGATACCAGCAGTCGCATTGATAGTTGGTTTGAGAGGTTCGAGCGCGGGCTCCAGAAAAGAGATGGCAGCCACTACATACTCTTCAGCAGCAACGGCACGATTCTGGCGTACTCCCATGATGATGACCAGGATAATAATGGGGAACCAGTGTCCTCCAGCTACAAAAACCGTAGCTTGATTCGATCGAACGAGCAAGGAGTCGACAAAGCAGCTCTGGAGAAGCGCATGGTGGCCATCTTCGCCGAAGCACTACAGAACACCACGTTACTGACAGACCATTCGCTGTCGAGAGACCCGTTCATACTCACGAAGAGGATAGACAACTACGTTGTGTTCTTTGAGGATATCTTACGCTTTCGCAGGGCCCACGAAAAATTCAACACCTTCTTGGTAGCCGCGTACGCTGTGCCGCTGGACATTTCTCTGGGCCTCCATGGCTTCGTGCATATTATGATTTGTGTGGGCATCATCATCATCTGCATGTCCCTCCTCGGTGGGGTTGCCATGGTGACTATGAACGAGATGCAGCATGTGGTGGAGTTCATTTCGAGGCTCTCCACGCACGCTGCCACATACGACACCAAGCAGATGCGCATTGCACTCGATCGCCAGAAACCAGGCATACTCGCCCGCATCATTACTTCCGCTGATGTGATCAATCACGAGTTTCAGTGCATCTTAGCAAATCTGAACGCGCATCGCCCGTTTCTGCCGCAGTCGCTGCTCGCCAAGTGCAATGAGTCCTTCGACGAGGCACTAAAGCGGCCGAGCCTCGAGCGCCGCGACGTGGCCCTCGGCGGCGACTCCGCCAACGCCTTCTCCGTCAATGAGGACGAGATACCCGCCGAACCGCTGGCGCTGCCCTACCTGGGGAACACACTCGAGGGTAACGCTACGAACCCGATCGAGAACTCGCGACTCTTGCAGCGCGGTTTTTACCGAACGAAATCGACCATTCTTGTCGTCAGTCTCTCGAACGTCGCCTTGGATGCGGGCGACTCCGTGGATGTGGTGAACCTCTTTGTGCAGACGGTGCTGAATCACGCGACAAGCGCCAACGGTGTGGTGGAGGTCATCGAGTTTCAAAAAATCGTCATCTCCTTTAATTCGCACTTTCCGGTGCCGCGGCATCAGGAGAAGGCGTGTCTGTGCGCGCTGGCGATGCGCGACGCATTCTACGGCATGGGGTGCAGCGTCGGCATGGGTATAGCGTCGGGGTGCAATTACGTTGGTACCACCGGAACAGAGCAGCTAAAGGCGCGTGTAATCATGGGCGAGAGCGTTGTGGTGGCGCAGTCGCTCACAACTCTCAACAACTTCCTCGGCTGCTCTATTTTAGCCACTGACCAGGTGGTCTGTGAGGCCATCGTGACGGCTGTCCCGGTGGATGTCGTGCAGCTCTACTACGAGCAGAACCATCAGTGGGTGCAGTACGGTGTCTCTGGGATCATCGGTAGTCAGCACACCATTCTTTCTCCAGATATGCAGCTCGTCAAGTCTGTTTTTAAGCTAATCCGCTACCGCCAAGCGGAGGAGGCGCTGGAGGTGGTGCGGAGGTACATGGACGCTGCAGCTGAGCGGCGCGAAATGCCTTCGTGGCCGGTGCGCCGCATGCATGCCCTAGTGGAGCATCAACAGCAGTTGATCAAGAGTGGTTATCGACGACAGTGTCGACAATGGCAGACCCTCGAGGGGGATGAGATTATGATGAACCGCCTCTCCGAGGCGAACCATTTATGCAACTGGCAGCGGCAGCACCGTCTCAAGACAACTGTCAGCACCACCAACGAGGACTCCCTCGCCAGATTGTCGGCCACAGCCAAAGTGGTCTCTGGTGAGTTCGGCTTTGTCCCCAGCGACACCTTCAACTCGGGCTGCGAGGCGGCACTCGCGCGAGCGTTGATGGGTGAGCAATCAAAGCACATCATGACGCGGCAGCACTTGGCACCGGTGTCGAACGTATGCTTGGGTGAGGATGCCCTCTTTCCTGTTTTCGCGCTCAAGAGCAGCGACGAGGAAGAGGAAAAATCATCAGCCTCGACGCCGTCGTTGTTGCTGCATGACTGCGGCACAGGCAGAAAAGGGGAGACCAGTGGTACGGACTCTGAAGAAATGAGGTCCATGCTGCTGGTGAAGACACGCATGCCGCTCAGCGTGGCGCGTGAGGCTTTGCGCGTCGGGGCACCACTGCTGCCATCCACCGGCTCATCTCCATCGCCTGCTCTACCGTCCGATCACACTGAGTATGCCCATAGCGTACCTGGTATCTCGACCTCGTCGAATAACCACCATCAGTCGGCGCTGGATGGCCAGCGCAACGGTGCACCTAGCTTTCCACACGGTGGTACTTTTCACGGAGGGGCCTTGGTGACATTGGGCACGCTCGAGGGCAACACTGGAGGAGGATTCACTACTGGTGCGGGCGTCGTTCACATCAATGGTGACTCCGATCGAGGCACACCGGACTCGGGACATAGACAGAACAGGAATGTCGCTGGTTCAGCGAAGACGCACACAAGCTGCGAACTGCCGCAGCGTATAGTGTCGGTCAGTGGCCAGGTTTTTCACAGGACCTCGCAGATTGTGGGGCGCGGGTCCTTTGGGGAAGTGTACCTCGCCATATCCGAGACTGGCTCGCTGAGCGCCATTAAGGTGTTCCCGCTGAATGACCAGAATGCGCCGCAGCTCATTCGCGAGGTCGAGGCGCTATCGCAAATGCGGCACGAAAATATCGTCGGTTACGACTGCTGCGCTGTTCAGGACAATTTCTTCTTCATCATTTGCGAATACATGGCTGCTGGTACGCTTGGTTCGCTCATTCAGAAGCTCGGGATGATCCCAGAGCGGGCGGCGCGCAAGTACGCATGCGACATGCTCTTCGGCCTCGACTACCTTCATCAACACTCGTGGCTGCACTGCGACATCAAGCCGGAAAATATCCTCATCACCTCTGACGGCACGTGCAAGCTGGCAGACTTTGGTGCTGCCTCACTGGGGCGAAGTTTGAGGGACGCCGTTTCGGTGCGCGGGACGCCGCGATTTTCGGCTCCAGAGGCTATCCTGGGGACGTGGAATCGACAGGCGGATATCTACAGCTTTGGTATCACCGTTGCTCAGATGGTGACGGGCGTGCACCCATGGCACAACTACAATGAACCTGACCACCTGTTCGTCGTGCGCTACGCGGGCGAGATACGGCATAGTCTACAAACCGGCACGCCATGCGCAATGCAGCCCGACCTACCGACCACTCTGCAGGACAAGGAACTGCAGAGCGCCATCCGCCGCTGCTGCGAGTTCGACCCTGCTAAGCGTCCGACAACTGAGGAGCTGGTGACACTGCTCTCCTAGTCGCTGCCGCTCTTTTTTTTTTCGCTCGACAATGTAAAAATAAAACTACAGTAGAGCGTGACCTCTCTCTCTTGCCTTTAATATCTTTTCACGTCCGTGTGTGTGTGTGTGTGTGTGTGTGTGTGTGTGTGTGTGTGTGTGTGCTCTGCTTTGCTCTACCAGCTCCCAGTCTTTGCTTGCCTTCGACTTGGTTTTTCCTCTTCGTTGGCTCACCCTTCCTCCCCTTGTTCTTCTCCAACTTTCTCTGCTTCTTTTTAGGCGAGCCTACCTCGGCATGGGCTGCAGGGTCCAGCACCTCCCACTCTGCTGTGTGGGGAAGCCAGGCAGCCCCCCCCCCCCTCTCCCTGCCAATGTCAAGCCACCTCTGCTCGTCTCAAGGCTAGGTGACTCCGGCGTAGCGCAGTCCGAGGGACTTATCGCCACGGATCTCGGCGGTCCGGTCCTGGAATGGCGTTGCGTCCAAAGGCCCTTGCGGCTGTGATCCAGGTTGTGCCACCCATATGCCAGACAAAGTGTGAACGTGACTCGAACACATTCCACCGGACCCTCGCTGTCCACTGGTGGTGGTGGGGGGTGCCTGTACCACCCCGAGAGAGGGATGGACCGGGTGGCGAGCGGCTGTGAAGCAGGGGGTGAGTAGAGTCTGCGGCAGGGGCCGTGCTCAGGTGACGGAGGCGGCACATTGCTGCAGCGCGTGCGTCTAGCGCTGCTTCGCGCCATGCCATTAGGCCCGTGACAAGGAGGAGGCAAGTGTGACGCTTGACGCATGTTGTATGGCAGGCATGGGCAGCTTGAGGAAGCAGTTTTTTCTCTCTTCTGCGAGCTACTGTCTACTCAACTTTTTTCTCTCTCGTCCTCTTGTGTAAATATCGATCCTGTGAAGATCCATGACTGGACGAAGTTGGCGACCGTGGTGGTTAAGGAATGGTGTGGATACCGCAAAGGCCAGGAGTGCGCTGGACCAGGGGCCATGGAAGGATCTTATGCTCACGGAAAAGGATACGGAGAGCGTTGAACATGGAAAACTATGCGTACAGAGCATGACGCCTCTGCAGTAGCTTTACCCACGTCTCCTCCAATGCATCCTTTCATTCGACCTCCCCTACGCTCGTACTTCGTGTGCACGCATGCGTATGCGGCCTCTCGCTCACTGTGCATTTGTGCACCCGTGTATACCCGCTGCCCCTTCTCTAGCCCCTCAATTTTCTGAAGTGATTCACACCTTAGCCTATTTTTTTTATATGTGTGTGCGTTTCTTTTCTGTTGTAATTATGTATTTCCTCAGCATGTTGTAGCCCCTCGGCTGCTGCTCTGTGTGTCAACCGGTCGTTTGGCACTTCCGTTGCACGTTTGTGAAACTGAGTGTTTTTGATTGCTGTGCGCGTGCACAAACACTCTTCTTGAGCTTCGTGCTTCACCCAGATGTATGCGGTCGCCTCTTCTTCTGAGGTGATGGCGCTTTTTTTTTTTGCTATGACTTATGCGTGTTTAAGCGGATGCCCCTGCTTGAAATGTTTATGCGTGAAAGTTCAGTTGCGGAGCGCGACTACCCTGCGGTGCAACCTGCGAAAAGGAGGAAAGACACATTTTTGCTGGTTGGAGTGAAAGAGCAAAACAGCGCGAGCGTCTCACCAAGGAAAAGAGAGACAAGGAAGAGAGCAGCTCATGCATGCCGACAGAAACGAAAAAGGGCACACCCACCATGGGAACAAGCAAATGTGGTTGAGCGTTGATAATGCTCACCGACTCCCTCTGCATGCTGTGGCCTTCGTGCGTTAAGGGTGGCGCTACAGTGCAAACGGCAAAGAAAACACACGGCATCGTCGACAAGGGAAAAAAAAGTCAACCGAGAGGGACCATCGCAAGTGGAGGTTTCATGTGTTGCGTTGGATATGGGTGGTTTGACCATCGGGTTTTTCCTCGTCAAGTTGCACGTACGTGCGTCTGCCTCTTCTTCCTCAACCGTGACGCGCCTTCCTGTACACTCTTCCTTTCCTTCTACGCCTTTGGTGACCACTTCCTCTCTCGCCCTTTCGCCTGGCGGGAGGAATCCACAGGCACACAACTGTTACTGGTCGAAGGTGCCTAGTTGGATTTTTTTGTAACTACTTTCCGACGCTCTATCACGCGTGCCTTAGACTTGCGCGGGAAGTTTGCTCACTTGCGTGCGCACCCCCTCTCCGTGGCAGCTGTGATAGCAAGGCGGAGCGGCTACCGTGCGCACATCCCGCATACCACCCTCGTCATCTGCTTATGTTGATCTTTATTAGTAGGCAAAGACTGGCAGACAAGGCGGCTTGAGACGGGAAAACAAGAGGCCTCCACACACACACACCATAAAAAGAAAGAAAGAAGGAAAGAAATCGTGCTAGCCTCGGGTACCCGATGCAGCTTCGCCGCACGTCCGCATGGCGAGCGCTTTGCCGTATTCCTCGTGCCGTATGTATACAGTGCTGTGAGTCAGTTTCGGTGGCATGTACGTCGTCGTCGCGGCCAACACCATGTGAGCCGACGAAGCGTTTCTCCAGCCCGATGGTGCAAGAGTGGTGGGTGAACGCTGCCCAGGAGGCAGTCATCTCCCGAAAAGCCATCATGCGAGCAGAGCGCATTGTTACGGAGGCCGACGATCCGCGCTCCAACAAACGGCCCTTCTATGACAGTGATACCAGACGCTGCCTCGTGTGTGACACCCGTCTGGAGGGCAGCTACAGCACGCATAGCCACACTGTTGACCACATACCACGCGTTGCGCTGCTGAAACGCACAATCAGTATGATTCTCACATTTCTCGAGCAGGCCTCGTCCTCACCGTCGACGCCGCCGCAGGCCTTGCCGGAGAAGGCTGGTTCACTGGCTGGCAGTAAACGCTTGCTGAAGTCGGCGTTGCCTCACACAGCAACGGCCACCGCCCCTGCCCCTTCTTGCTTCCACACCCTGTATGCCGAGTCACCGCTCTTTGGCGAGGATGGCGTGCCTAGCCGCGGTCTCCTCTACCACCGCCCGCACACGCTGCGCGAGTTCGACCTGGTAGACGTAATCATGCGACGTTGGTGGAACACCCTGCATAATCCACCACCTAAGCGGGGTAGTCTTTCGTTTGACCGGCTCCTTTCGCTGTCCTCGACGGAGCTGCAGATGCGACGATGGCGCGTGCGCTATCTACTCTACTTTCTCAAGTCCCGCGGTGTTCTGCGCGTTTCTATGTCAGTGAGAGGCGACGATATGAGTGCGGTGGCGCCTTCCAGCGAGCGGATCCACCGTGGAGAAGCCTTTGAGCGTCTCGAGATGGTTGGCGACTCTTTCTTCAAGAGTCTCACCCCCGACCGTATGCACGCCGTCTTCCCAGCTGATGAGGGTGGACTCACGACTGGTCTCCAGTATTTTGAGCGGACGTTGGATTCGAATCATGGTCTGCTGGCCATCTACGACTACCTTGGGCTGGACGACATAATCGGCTGCTATCTAGCCAACAACAAGGCAAAGGCCGACGTTGTAGAGGCAATTATTGGTGAACTGAAGGTCCTATTGTGGTCGGCCGATGTGGTGTGGGGCATGGAGTACTACGCCGTACCTGGGGAGCGCGCTACGCTGGTGTACCTCCGAGCACTGGTGGCACACACCATCGCCGAGCTGGGGCACACGGTGCTGATGTGGCAGTTGGAGAGCACACTGCGCAATTGTCGAGAGTTTATTCTCAAGCATACTGTTGAGGGGTATTTGACCGCCAACGGGGCGAGAGAGCATCGAGCTAAGGGCGAAGAGAGCGAATTCGAATTCGTTGCGGATCTTCCCAAATACGCACCGCTGCCGCCGTTGCTCGCGTGGGAGCGACAACGCCCGGGCGCGTCAGTGCCGAAGGGTGAGGTGCAGTACGCCACTAAGCAGTTGCTAGCCAGAGCACCACCTTCTCCCCAGGATCCGCTTCGCAGACTCGCCCCGACCGCGAGCTGCATCCCAGAAGGTATTCGGAAGCACTACGCCGTAGGGCAGAAAAAATGGAACCCAAATATGTGTGCCGCAGCCGTTGAAGCCCTCTGTGACTCCCTCACACTATCTGCACTGCCACGCAACAGCGGCCGCACCGCGGACGCTCTATCGTCTGACCCCCAGTCGGGATCGTTGCCCCTTTATCCAGAAGCGCAGCCGTCCAAGACCCCGCCGGCGTCCAGGGACGTACGTCGCCATGTACTGCCAGCTCTGGTGACTGCGAATTGCATAGTAATTTGTACTACCAACCTGCCTCTTGCTACTACCATGTAGACTAAGAAGTTCACCGGGTAGCACTGCCGCACACCACGTCGCCCTCTCTTTTCCGTTATAGCGTCCCTTTCGTCCTCGCCAGCAGCTCGGTTTTTTTTTTTCACACTGCAAGTCTTCACTAGGACTCCCCCGGTTGGGCAGCAGGGCTCTATGGTCGAAGTGTGTGTGGGTGGGTGTGGGGAGGAAGCGAGGACCGAAGAAAAGACATTCCTTTCTTTGTTTTCCCTTTCCTCCCTTCCCTAGCTGCGCGATCTCGCTTACTCTTCTTGAGCTCCGTGCTCCTCGCGGCGTGAAGTGGCTGACGCCCCGCTCCCTTTCAAAGAAAAATGCGCGGCCTTCCTCTCAATGCCCTAAACAAAAGGGTCTTGTCCTTCAAAGCCAGAGAGTGAAGCAGTCTTCGTCGCGTGTACCGACTCGCACTTGGCATTGTGACCTGCATTCGCATGTGTCTCTATCTTTGCTGAACTCGGCACGTTCCTATCTTGAACTCCTTGCTGCCTCCCCTGCGATGTTTCTGTGGTGCATCCTTACTGTCATGCTCTCCCGAATCTTTTGCCTCATTTCTGCATGTCTACCTATCGCTCGTATCTTTCCCCTCTTGCTCTTTTCTCTCTGGAAGCTGATAGAGTCACATGGAGAGGCGCAGATAGCTATGTATGCATATACGCCAACAATCGAGCTTTGCCTGTAGTGGTACGTGCATACACCAGAGCGTCCGCAGATTTACTTGCTCTGCAGCCTCCCCTCTTTTTAAGGCAGATCGGCGTGTCGGTTCTTGTCGATCTCTCTCTTCCTTCCTTTCTCTTTCTCTTCTTCTTGCTACGGCTTCGTCTGCTGTGTTGGTACGGCCTGAGGCGCCGTTATGCGCTATTCATTCCATGTAGACGAGGAATTGCACACGCACGTCACGAACCACTCTCACAATCGAAACTGGCTCTTCCTCTTCCGTCTCTGTTTGTTTCTCTTGACAGTTGAGACCCTCTCCTCTTGCCTTGCTTAGGGTTGGCTCAGCAGTCTAGCCTATTGTTGTTATCGTTGTTAGTCGTATCCTCGTTCTGCCTCTGTTCTCTCTATTTTTTTGTTACTGCTCTGTGCGTGCGTGTCCCTCCTTTAGCGCGTGCATGCTGAGAGTATTTTTCTCTCGTCACCTCTCTTTCTCTTCTTCCCGTACGCGATTGTGTACGTGTTGTCCACCCATTCGCCTTGGAGGGCAACCATATGGGGGTCATAGTGCTCTCTTTTTGTTTGCTTTTCTCTCGAGTTGTTATGCCTTTCATCCCGCAGCCGTCAAAAAGGCTCACGCAGCCGCTCTCTGTCGGAGTGTCACTGTCTCTGGAGGTGCCTTTGCAGACGTCTTCCTGCATGTTCTCCTCCTCCACCTCGTCCACATCTTTTTTTTTTTTTCACAAGCGACTCCCTCGTGAGACACAAAGGAGAAGTGACTGTATAGGGGTATGGTGGGAGTAAATCTGGAGACGCAACCAGGAAGGAGCCACCGAGAGTAACGTTTGCCTGGCGCAGCATCGCTTTGTTTGCGTTGCGTGAGTGTCCCCTTTTTTTAAACGGAGTTCGTGGGGGAAAATCCCTCCCCCCTCTGCCCCCCCCCCCCCACACATAAAAAAAAACATCAATAGATGTTAGTATCAAATGTCTCGGTGCGCAGAACTGGAGTGCTACGAAGGAAAAAAGGTCCTCCTTGAGCAGCAAAGTACGCGCGGCTGTACAGGAGATGGGGGTGCACCCCCCCCCCCCCCCCAAAAAAAAAAAAACTTAACACACACACGCAGGTGCCACTGAAAGTGGGCAATGAAAGCGTCAAGGTAACTTGGAAGGACCGACACGGACTCATAGTCAAAAACACTGTTCACACACACGCATAAATTTTGTAGGGTCGGTTGAAATTTGTTGCAACATCGAAAAAAAAAGGACATACTGTGCTATTTGTTTAGCACTGGCGTAGCAACCTTCACGTTTCAGCATCCCCTCCAACACCCATGTACACACAGGATTGCCGGTAGAAGCGAAGGAGATGCTACACCCAGGGTACTCTTGTTTATGTTATTTTCCCTTTAAGATGGTTTCAACAATGTGAACTTCTCGGATACACTGCTGATCTCTATCTTCGTTGCCAATAAATGTAAAAGCGCTTCCGTGCCTCCGTCTCATCCCTATACCCGCAGGGCTCTCTCATGTCTATGTGTAACTAAATCATCCTTTTCCCTGTTCCCTCACCTCTTATTCTCGCTAAACGTCACTGCGTGCGTCCCACACCACACTGTTTTCGCCCGCGTCACCTTCCACCCTCCCCCCCGGCGTACCACACGTGGCGCTGTTCTGCTTTCTCCCCTTTTCGTGCAACTCTCACCGCCACTATCTGCAGAGTATCCAAGGATGTCTCTGACGCTTATCCCCGATCACTTCCAGCACATCGTGCGTCTGCTTAACACAAATGTGGAGGGCAAGCGCAAGGTGCCGTTCGCGCTGCGCATGGTGAAGGGAGTGGGTATCCGCTTCGCCTACCTGGTGTGCAAGAAGACCGGCATCGATGTGGAGCGCCGCGCTGGCACTCTGACAGCGGAGGAGCTGGAGAAGGTCGCCGAGGTGATCGTCGACCCCGCGAGGTTCAAGATCCCAGACTGGTTCCTGAACCGCCAGCGCGACCCCAAGACCGGCAAGACGGAGCACCTGTCCAGCTCGATGGTGGATACCCGCCTGCGCGACGACCTTGAGCGCCTAAAGAAGATGCGCGCGCACCGTGGTGTGCGCCACGCGTACGGCCTGCGCGTGCGCGGCCAGCACACGTGCACGAGCGGCCGCCACGGTAAGACGGTCGGCGTGTCTCGCGGCAAGTAAATCCAGTGGAATACCGCCCGTGCGTTTTCTCTCCGCTCTTTATCCAGCACGGGTCCACCGCTCATCGGACGAGCTTCACCACGTCGGCTGTCTCAACGTTTGTGGCGGTGAGAGTGGAAAAGGGGTCTGTGCGGGATTCTCGAGTGGAAGGGATGGTGCTGGGGAGTGAAGGCTCGCATGGAGTTTTGCTTGTTCCTGAGCAGTGGACAGTATACCCATGGCCTTCTTTGGTTACATCATTTGCTCGTTTTGCTTTCGCTTCCTTCTATCATTTGGCTACCCCCACCGCCACGAACATCCCAAACAGGACAACAAAAACTACAGCCGCCCACCCACGCGGGTGAAACAGCACCCTCACTTCCTCGCTCCCTCTTCTGATTCTCGGTTTAGTTACCGGCTCTCTGGACTGCAGCACAGCGGATTCCAAACAGCGTATGCGCTGGAAGAATCCGCATGCCTGTCGCATATACTATCAGCGGGGGGAGAGGGCAGCTATGCTGGCGGAAGAACTTGGAGGGGCATCAGACAGATAAACTGACCGCGCAGCTTTTGGTGTCAACCAGAGCTTTTTACGCGCCTAGAAGAGCCTTGTTGGCTGTGCCCCATGGTATGCAGCTGGTAAGACTATCTCCTCCACCGGCTGTCAGTCTGCATCGCGTGCGTTCACAGTAGTAAATTTCTCGACTCACTTATTCTCAGTCTTGACGAAATGCGTTCCCTCTCCGACCTTTTCATTGGCCCCGCCTCCTCCTCCCGTGGGTGTATGCCCGCCCTCTCTCTCCACGGTATCACCCGCTTATCAACACTCTGATGTTGCTGCACTTTGGCGACTCGCTTACGTACATCATTGTCTCACGAACGAAGAACACAACAAAGAGAGTATCCAAGGATGTCTCTGACGCTTATCCCCGATCACTTCCAGCACATCGTGCGTCTGCTTAACACAAATGTGGAGGGCAAGCGCAAGGTGCCGTTCGCGCTGCGCATGGTGAAGGGAGTGGGTATCCGCTTCGCCTACCTGGTGTGCAAGAAGACCGGCATCGATGTGGAGCGCCGCGCTGGCACTCTGACAGCGGAGGAGCTGGAGAAGGTCGCCGAGGTGATCGTCGACCCCGCGAGGTTCAAGATCCCAGACTGGTTCCTGAACCGCCAGCGCGACCCCAAGACCGGCAAGACGGAGCACCTGTCCAGCTCGATGGTGGATACCCGCCTGCGCGACGACCTTGAGCGCCTAAAGAAGATGCGCGCGCACCGTGGTGTGCGCCACGCGTACGGCCTGCGCGTGCGCGGCCAGCACACGTGCACGAGCGGCCGCCACGGTAAGACGGTCGGCGTGTCTCGCGGCAAGTAAGGTTGGTGCGATGGAAGCTCTCCTTCAACTCTGCCCCGCTGCTTTGCTCTTATTGTTTCCGTTGAGCTTCGACTCACGGAAATCGGAGTGGGAATGTTTGCGGGGGATGGAGTGAAGTGCAGGTGCTACCGCAGGAGGGGACGAAGGGAGATGGGAAGGGAGATACGTGAATGGACTGTGTGCGTTTTTTTTTTGCCTTTGCGTGTTCTCCCTCACCAGCTGTCACGTGGGCACAACAATGCGCGCCTTCGCCACGTCTCTCCTTTTCTCTTTTTTGGTCTCTTCAGCGCCTTCCTTTCGTGTGCGTGTTTGTTGGTGTTTTTTTTTTAAATTTCAACTCATTTTATTTTTTTTTTTTTTATGGCGTGTGTGCGTTTGTTTTGCCGCGCCATTTTCGCACGATGCGCGTTCGTTTGTTGGTGGTGGTGGTGCTCTGCGCTGTGCCTCTGTTTCAAAGCAAAACGAAAAAAATACGCAAACAATCAATAAAGACGAATGCCGGTACGGCACAGGGCATCGGCGAGACTTGGGTGGGCCGGGCGTTCGGTGCTCGGCAGCGCCTTATTTCCGCCGGCAAGGCCCAAAGCGTCCGCGTTTGTGTCATGGCGATGCCTCTCGGGTCTACTGCGGACGCTCAGTACGATGTACTGGCACGGGAGGGTTAAGCGCACTGCATTTCTACTGGCACACTGGACGTCAAGTGGACACTTTTTACAACGCACCAACGACGTTCATGCACCTCCCTCACCTTTTACTGCAATGTAAGTCGCTCATAACGTTACACCTCGCTGTTAACCTCTTATACCGCCCACCTTCTTTTCCCTCACTCTGTCCTCTGATGCCCCTCGGCCCTGCGATGCTCACCCTCGCCTAAATACGCTGAGTGACTGACCATCCCACAGGTGTCTGAGGGCGAAGCACGCGCCGAATCATCGAAGACGTTCTGCCGATTTCTCTGAGTATTCACTGGTTCTTTATACAGTCTCAGCGAACACGAGCGAGCGAACACGTAGGAGGGGTAATAGAGCATCGAGAAGAGCTAAGAGGCAGTAGCGCTGCTTGAGCCACGTCAATCTTTGCGTCGCTTGGCTTCCTCGGTTCCTTCTCTCCCTTCCAGGCCCCCTCAGGCGTAGTGCTTCACTCCATCACCTCCTTCTGTTTGAGTGTTCTTTTTTTTTTGTCCTTCTTTCTCAGGTATGCGTGTGGCTGCTGCTTGTCGCGGTTTCTATATTTGTGCTTTGGCTCGGCCTTTAGGCACCCTTGCGCATCTCCACTTTGACACACACACACACACACACACACACGCAGCGCCTTTTAGCTCAACAACCGACCTTCCAGCCACTTCTGACGAGAACACGAACACTGAACGAGCCGTTCCCTCGAACTCATCGCCGTCGACCTGTTGCCAACTTTTCTCTGTGCTCGTGCGCGTCTGTGCATTCATCACGTGTCTTACTTTCTTTTTTATGTCGTGGGTGCGTCCGCTTTTCCATCAAGAAACGCCCGATTTCACCTGCACTCAACCATGTCCATTTCCTACGAAGAGCTGCTCGCCCTTCGGCGCGCGCAAGTGGCAGAAAAGCAGCAGCAGCTGCAGGCCACTGCGCCCTCGGCTCCGTCGGCTACGTCTCCGACTTCAAGCTGCTGGAAAGGTATACTAACGGCACCCGAAACCCTGCAGTGCCATCGGCTACCACAGGCGTCCGAAAGTGCCCCGGCGTCCACAACGCAGAGCACCGCGGTCAGCCCGTATTGGCAAAGGACAGATGGGAAGACCACAGCCTGCGCATCGAATACCGTGGCAGCCGAGCTGGAGCCGAAGGTGATGGCGCCCACCTTCTCGGTGCGAGGTGAGGTGTCGCGAGCACAGCTTATCCAGCGCAAGCGTCGGCGCATCGACGCTGGTCCTACGCTCCCCGAACTGCTAGTCACGCGGGTCAAGTATTCTACCGCGACGGAGAACCTGGAGAGTAGTGTGGAAAAGGGCAACGCAGGAACCGCCCCTTGCGTTGTGACCGGAGATTACGCTGCGTGGCTGCCTCTGGAGGCCTTTGATGATGCTTTTCGCTTCGAGGAGCTGTCGCCAGCGGACTGGGCGGCGCGTGTCGCAGCGGCTCCGTCGGGTTTCCCTTGTCTGTTTTGGAAGCTGGACCACCGGCAGCCTCACAGGGGAGGCATCTGGGCCTCAGGGCGTGTTGTAGAGGTCGATGTGGATAAGCAGCTGTACCACGTTTCGCCGGACGACGTCAGAGACTTTCGCAGCGCCATACCAAAGAAAGCCGACGCCTACGGCAGTGCAGAGGACGCCGTGTTGCTCGCGCTGCCGCGCGTTTTCGTGTGTTTCGCTGCCGAAGATCCCGATAACTTTGCGGACCGCTTCACTGCCGCCTACAATCGCCGTAGCGCTGCCGAAGCCGTGCTGCGCACAGAGTTGTACGTCGACTCCATCCCTCTAGACGAGTACACCACACTCGATCCGCTTGTTGCCCGATGCGTGCGCGACGCCGCTCTCAGTACGCCGACGCTTGTGGAGAGTGAGTCGAACCTAAACGTGGCTGGTCTACTGGAGGAGGTGCGCACTGGGTACAGCCGCGTCATGAATGCCGAACTTTTCCGCTTCATAACGCAGGGCAGTGGCCTTTCACAACTGACGGGTCCCTCCGTTACGTCGTCGGCGACGTTGTCGGCCTCGCCGTTATTCGCAAGCGACACAGGGTGTCCAGCCCCGCTCTACGGCGTCCCCCCTCACCGAACCGAGCGCTTCGCAGCTACGGTGGCGGCATTCCGCCAGAAATGCTTCTGGAGCACCTCCCCGGTGCTTGCAGGCCTTACGCGGGCCGTGTACCAAGCCAACAACACCTTGCTATCTCGGTGTGCGTTCGTGCTCTACTCCACGGCGAAGATGAAGTGGCCGCTGAGTCTCATGGAGCTGGAGGAGATGGAGACGACTGCGATGCGCGACTCCTTCTTGCATGCCAGGGACAACTGGCTGACCCCGACTGTTGACATGGCCAAGTGCACGCTTAGCGCCCTCTCGTCCACGGACGCGGTTCATTTATATCACTACGACGTGAACACCTACACGGGTTGCACCACGGAGCGATACCTGGGGCAGATTCAGCTGTGCATGCAGGACGCCCTCCAGCATTACCTGATGAGTTCACTGGAGGCGTTGACCCGCTTTGTCGAGCACGCCGGGGACAGCGAAGTCACGATTCGTGGAATGGCCGATGTCGAGGTCACACGCGGAGTCCATCCCGCTCCACAGACCCCGTTCGGCGCCGACCAGCGGCTTACTGCGGGTTTTCTGTTGCCTCCGCCGTACCCGCTGCCACCGTTGCTCTCTGTCGTACTCCTGTGCACGGCGCACGACGATGGCAGCGCGAAGGCTACACCGGAGGCGCCCAATGCTCAGACGGCCGCGGCGCAAGCTCTGATGGCAGACGTAGGTGACGTACCGGAGGAGGAGAAGGGCAATGCAGAGAAACGGACTACTGCGTCCTTGAGCTACAGCTGCTCCGTTGAAACGATCCGGTCGTCGCTGCACGGACTCCTCAAGCGGTGCCTGACACAGCACAGTACTCTTCATACGGTTGAACGCGTCCTCTTTGACTTTCTCTACGACTCCGCCACGGCGTTTCTCCAAGTACCCGACACGTCGTGCATGCTGATGGAGTCGTGGATGCAGCGACTGAACGTGGTGCTTGACCGCGTCGCCGTTGCCATGAATGCGTACAAGGAGACGTACACCCCCTTTACGGCAGTGATTGAGCTGGACTTGGACGCCTACATGGCTACTTTTGATGAGGGCTTCCCACACACGCGCGGCGTCGAGGCGGAGGTGCAGCGCTTTCTTACACTGCAGCAGGAGGTGCTGAATTGTATTCCAGTATCCGCAGACTTGGGCCTTGTGCGTGTGAATTGCGGCGAGCTGCGCCGCGCATTGTCCAAAAAGTGCGCCATGGGAGCCTCCAAGGTGCTGGACGTTGTGGCTGCTCGCGCGCTTGGTAAGGAGATCACGGTGAGCGAGCGCTACAGCGAGCTGTACGCAACGCTGCGCAAGCCGACCGAGACACCGGAGGAGGTGGTCGCCACAAAGGACTTCATCAAGACTATTCCAGAGCACGCTGTTGACTTGGAGGCGGCCATCGAGGAGGCGAAGGAGATGCACGACCTACTCGACAGCTTCCAGCGTCCCCTCTCTGAGGAGGAGTTCAACAAGAAGTGGAAAGCGATTACCTGGCCAGGCCAGCTTGACAGCGCCGTCAACGAACGCATTGAGGAACTGGAAGAGACGAAGCGACGTCTCTTGGCGTCCATGAACCGAGCGCAAGATCTCTTCGAAAAGGAAGTCGACCGAATTCAGAAACTCGTCGATCAGTACAGCGAGCACCGCAACGCCAGTCGCATGACTGAGATTGCTGAGGACGTGATGCGGGTTCAAGAGAAGATACGTCAGCTACGCAGCCAAGCAAACACCTTCAACACCCACGAGTCGCTCTTCCACATGGAAGAGACCGACTACTCAGCGGTGCACCAGCTCGCCACAGACTTCGAGCCGTACGAGGCGCTCTGGCTCACCTCGGCGAACTGGTACACCTCCCTTAAAAAGTGGCACCAGATAGCGTTCATGAGCATCGATGCGGAGGAGGTGGAGCGGGTCGTAGGTGACACTCTTCGCATCATGAACACGTGCACTCGCAACCCGCAGCTGACCCCGGAGCTGGTGCAGGTGGCGGAGCGCACCCGCGAGAATGTAAAGCAGTTTCGCCCGCTTGTGCCGACGATCAAGTATCTGCGCATGGAAGGCATGCAGGAGCGGCACTGGAGCCAGTTGTCAAAGGAGCTTGGCCAGGAAGTGGAGCCGGGCCTCACGCTGAAGAGTCTCGACGATGTGGTTCGCATGAACTTGACTCAGCAGAACAACGTGCTCATGCGCATTTCCGAAATCGCGTCGCGCGAGTTTCACATTGAGATGTCGCTCGCGAAGATGAAGGCAGGGTGGGCTGACATGCGGATGGGTGTCACGTCGTACAAGGCGACGGGATGCTATGTGGTGTCAAAGGATGTGGTGGATCGGACGCAGGAGAAGCTGGACGATCAAATGTTACTGACGCAGAGCCTCGCCTTCTCGCCCTTCAAGCAGCTTTTCGAGGACGAGATCGGCAACTGGGAAACCTCGCTGAAGCTCGTGCAAGACGTACTGGATGCGTGGCTGCGGTGCCAAAAGTCATGGCTCTATCTCGAGCCCATCTTCCAGTCGGAGGACATCTCGCGCCAGCTTCCGGGCGAGTACAAGCGCTTTCAACTGGTGCACAAGAATTGGAAGTTCCTGACAAACAAGGCGCACGAGGTGGACCGAACGCTAGATTTCTGCACCACAACGGAGCGCTGTCTCGAGCTGCTCAACGAGAACAACGACACGCTGGAGGTGGTGGAGCGAGGCTTGAACCAGTACCTCGAGAACAAACGCGCCTCCTTCGCCCGCTTCTACTTCTTGTCCGACGACGAGCTGCTGACGATCTTGTCGGAGGCGCGCGATCCACAGAAGCTTCAGCCGCAGTTCCGCAAACTCTTCGAGAACATTGCCCGCATCGATATGCGCAACGCCGACAACGAGATGTTCGGCATGTACTCACAGATGGACGAGTATATCCCTTTTGTGCAGTCCGTGCTGCCGCGCAAATACGTCGAGAACTGGCTGACGGAGATTGAGCACATGATGAAGATTTCGATCCGGGTTCAGCTGGAGGCGGGGGTGAAGAACTCGGCCACCATGCAGCGCCATGATTTTGTGCTGCAGTCACCGGGGCAGGTGGCGATCGCCGTGAACCAGATTATGTGGACGCACGAGTGCGAATTGTCGTTGAAAGAGCACGGCTCGCTCGCCCCCTACGTCGAGACAGCGCAGGAGAACTTGATGGTACTGGTGGAGACAGTGCGGCAGCCGCTGACAAGCCTACAGCGCATGAACCTGAGCGGCCTTATCACGATTGAGGTGCATGCCAGGGACATTGTTGAGCAGCTCGCCAAGGCGAGGGTGGACAGCGTCCACGCCTTTGAGTGGGTCTCGCAGCTGCGTAGTTATTGGGAGAACAATGACTGCTTACTGCGTCAGGTGGAGGCGCAGTTTCGCTATGGCGGCGAGTACCTTGGCAACACTACGCGTCTTGTAATCACGCCCTTAACCGATCGAATCTACCTGACCTTGACCGGAGCGATGCACATGTTCCTCGGCGGTGCCCCAGCCGGGCCTGCTGGTACTGGCAAGACGGAGACAGTGAAGGATCTTGCGAAGGCCGTAGGAAAGCAGTGTGTGGTGTTCAACTGCCAGGAGGGTATGACGTACGCATCGATGGGCAAGTTCTTTAAAGGACTAGCCCAGGCCGGTGCGTGGGCGTGCTTCGACGAGTTCAACCGCATCGACGTCGAGGTGCTCTCTGTTGTGGCGCAACAGGTTTCCTCGCTACAAGAGGCGGCGCGCACCCGGCAGTTCCGCATTCCTTTCGAGGGTACTGAGATCCTTGTAGACCCCTCCTACTCCGTCTTTATCACCATGAACCCTGGTTACGCTGGCCGAACAGAGCTGCCGGATAACTTGAAGGTGCTGTTCCGCCCCGTGGCGTGCATGGTGCCGGACTACGCCATGATTGCGGAGATTCGCCTCTTCTCCTTCGGCTACTCTGATTCTCGCAAGCTAGCGCAGAAGATGGTGGCAACCTTTCGTCTGAGCTCCGAGCAACTCTCATCACAGGATCACTACGACTTTGGCATGCGCGCCGTCAACACGGTCATCTCAGCGGCTGGCCTGATGAAGCGCGAGCACCCCGATGAGGCCGAGGACGTGTTGCTGCTGCGTGCGCTGCGGGACTCGAATGCGCCGAAGTTCCTGGAGGAAGACCTGCTCTTGTTCGACGGCATCATTTCAGACCTCTTTCCAGGCGTCCAGCTCACCGCAGTCAACTACGGCGACCTCTTCACCACTCTCGAGGCGAAGGCGTCCTCGATGCACCTGCAGCCGACGGAGATGTTCCTCAAAAAGTGCGTGCAGATGTACGAGATGAGCGTGCTGCGCCATGGCCAGATGGCGGTGGGGCCGACGATGGGCGGCAAGACGTGCGCGACACGCGTCCTGCAAGCGGCAATGACACACCTGCGAAAGGAGCAGAAGAACACCAAGTTTGCCGAGGTCAAGACGTACTGCTTGAACCCCAAATCAATCACAATGACCCAGCTGTACGGTGGTTTTGACGAGGCAACTGGGGAGTGGCGGGACGGCATCATTGGCGAGGTGTTTCGCCTAGCAGCTCGAGACACAAGCGACGCGCGGCAGTGGATCATCTTTGACGGCCCAGTCGACGCGCTCTGGATTGAATCCATGAACACGGTACTGGACGAGAACAAGAAATTGTGCCTCATCTCTGGCGAGATCATCACGATGACGCCCTACATGAACTGCTGGTTCGAGGTGGAGGACTTGGCGGTCGCCTCGCCAGCTACCGTCTCACGGGCCGGTATGATTTACCTGGAGCCGAACACGTGCATCGGCGTGCGTAACTACATTCGCAGCTGGCAGCAGTACAGACTTCCCATCACAATGGACCCGTACAAGGAGCAGTTGCAAGAGCTGTGCGAACAGCTCTTCCCGTCGCTCATTCACTTTGTACAGACGGAGGTGAGCGAGTACAGCCCGTCCACCTGGCCCAACCTGGTGATGTCGTGCTTCAACCTATTTGACTGCTTTATGTCGCCCTACACCCCAACGCGCACATACGAGGTGCCGCAGGAGAAGCTGGACTTGTTGCGCGAGGTGCACCTGCATCTCCTGGTCTTCTCGGTTGTCTGGTCCTTCGGCGCCACTGGCGATCGGCCGAGCCAGGAGCGGTTTGACAAATTTTTGCGCGACGAGCTGCGGCTGCGCAACGTCAACGTTGAGCTGCCCGTGATTGGATACCTGCAGGATTACCAATTCCTCCCGGAGGAGCGCGGCTGGGTCGCGTGGACGGAGCGACTGCCGCCGTTCACGGCACAGGTAACACAAAGCAACTTCTCCGACATCATCGTTCTGACGACTGACGTGGTACGGTACAAGTATGTGAATCGAATTCTTCTGGAGCATTCGTACCACACTCTATGCTGCGGGCCCACCGGTACGGGCAAGACGGTCCTGATGCGGCAGCTGCTCATGCAGGAGATGCCAAAGGAATGCACGCCAATCTTCTTTACCTTCTCAGCCCGCACAACCGCCAATCAGACGCAGGATCTCATATGCTCGAAGTTTGAGGTGCGCAAGCGCGCATCACCGCAGGTGTGGGGTGCACCACTGAACCGCAAGTTCATCATCCTCGTCGACGACATGAATATGCCGCTCAAGGAGCAGTATGGCGCACAGCCGCCAATTGAGCTGCTTCGGCAGTTCATGAACTACAGCGGCTGGTACGACTGCCGTACCCGCGAGTTCTTCTCGATTGTGGACGTGGTGTTCGCCGGCACGATGGGCCCACCCGGCGGCGGTCGCCATTTCATCACGCAGCGTTTCCTGCGCCACTTTCACCAAATTGCTTTCCCTGAAATTGAGGACGACAACATGCGCCGCATCTTTGTCTCCCTGCTGGAGAGCTACTTCTCCGTCTTTGCTGAGGATGTGCGTATGAAGCTCTCCTCCGTCGTGCTAGCGTCCATCGAGGTCTTTAACACTGCCGTCAAAGAACTCAAGCCGACCCCTGCCCGTCCACACTATCTCTTCAACCTCCGCGACCTCGCGAAGGTGATGGACGGACTTACGAACGCGACACCCGCTACAGTGAAGACGGTGCCGGCACTGGTGCGACTGTGGCTACATGAAGAGATGCGAACCTTCGAAGACCGCCTGACGAATGATGTGGACAGGACGTGGTTTCAGCAGCTGCTTGGGAAGCAGTTGCAGAAGCATCTGAAGCTGTCGGTGGGCGAGGTGTTGCCAAGTCAACCTAGCAACGGTGCCGGAGGAGTCGAGAACCAGCAGCTGCCCACATCGGCGGCCAACATGAACGCCCTCATGTTTGTGGACTTCATGGGCACCAAGGCGGAGCAGCGCGTCTATCAAGAAGCGAGTGACTTCAACGCCGTGGTCAAGGTACTCGAGCACCAGCTGCAGGAGTATAATCAGCAGTGCGTCGGTGGCCGTCAGCTGGACCTGGTCATCTTCTCCGATGCCGCGCGGCACGTTTGCCGCATTGCGCGTGTGTTGCGCAAGCCAAACGGGCACGCGCTGCTCCTCGGCGTCGGCGGCTCTGGCCGTCAGTCGCTGTCCCGCCTTGCAGCCCATCTGAATGAGTACGAGCTGTTCCAGGTCGAGATGGCGAAGGGGTACACGATGAACGCCTGGCACGAGGACCTGAAAGGGGTGCTGCGGCGCGTCGCGCTCCAAAAGAAACAGGTGCTTTTTCTCTTCGCCGACACTCAAATTGTGCACGAGTCCATGCTCGAGGATGTGAACAACCTCCTCAACTCCGGTGAGGTACCCAACCTCTTCTTTGGGCAGGAGCTGGAGGAGCTGCTGAATTCAATGCGCCAAGTCTGCGTGGCGGAGGGCCTGCCGGTGGACAAGGTCACCATTTTTGCCCGTTTTGTACGCAGCTGCCGCAGTCAACTCCACATCTCTCTCTGCATGTCGCCGCTGGGCGAGGTCTTCCGCAGCCGTCTGCGCATGTTTCCGGCGCTTGTGAACTGCTGCACGGTGGACTGGTTCTCGGCGTGGCCGCAGCAGGCGCTGAGCAGCGTGGCGCACAACTACTTTGCCGCCATGCCGCTGCTGGCGCAGGAGGCGAGAGCGGTGGAGGTGTGTACGGAGGTGTGCGTGCGCGTTCACGTGAACGTCGAGGCCGTCTCTGCCCGCTTCCTCACTGAGACGCAGCGGCACAACTATGTGACCCCCACGTCATTCCTCGAGCTCCTCCACACTTTCCGCGCGCTCATGGAGACGCAGACAGAGAAGAACCAAACCACGAAGGACCGCTTCGTCAACGGCCTGGCCAAGCTACGCGAGACTGAGGACGCTGTGGCCGAACTGCAGCAGACTCTGTCGCAGAGTCAGCCAGTCTTGCTGGAGAAAAACGAGTCCATCAAAGCTCTCGTCGCCGAAATGGAGGTGCAGACGGCTGAGGCGGAGAAGACAAAGAAAGAGGCACAGAGGGAGCGCGAGGCGGTGGCGACAATGCAGGCGGAGTGCGCAGCCATCGAGGGTGCTGCGCAGGAACAGCTGGCTGAGGCGCTGCCGGAGCTAGACCGAGCTCTGGAGAGTCTCAAGAACCTTAAGTCGTCGCAGATTACGGAGGTGTCCGGCTACAAAGCGCCGACTGCAGGTGTTGTCATGACGATGCAGGGCATCTGCATTCTCTTTCAAATCAAGCCCCAGATGCGCGCCGCAAACCCGATGGAGGAGAAGAAACCCGACTTCTGGGCTACCGCCAAGGAGCAGCTACTCAACAACCCCAACCAACTCCTGCAGCGACTCATCCAGTACGACAAAGAGAGTATTCCGGATAAACTTATCCAGGCAGTCATGCCCCTCGTCAGGTCCGACGATTTCACACCGAAGAAGATCGCTGGTGCCAGTCAGGCTTGTGCCGCCATGTGTCAGTGGACACACGCAATGGTGCGCTTTTACGAGGTGAATAAGAAGGTGGCGCCGTTGCGAGAGGAGCTGGCGGTGGCACAGCAGGCGAACCAGGAGGCCCAGCAGAAGCTGAAGGCGGCCGAAGGCCAGCTTGCCGAAGTAGAAACGCGGCTTGCCGATATGCAGTACCGCAAGGAAGAGGCTGAGCGAGAGATGGGGGAACTGGATCAAACGGTGAAGCGCACGGCGCTGCGGCTGGAGCGGGCCGCGATGCTTATCGACGGCTTGGCAGGCGAGAAACGCGCTTGGATGCAGTCGGTGGAGCGCATCGACGAGTCAACCCGGTACCTGATGGGCGACATGCTCGTGGCGGCTGGCCAGATCGCATACTGTGGTCCCTTCACGTCCGTGTACCGGGAGGACCTCCTGCAGTCGTGGGGCAAGGAGCTGGACCAGCGCTCGATCCTGCATAGCGCGCAGTGTTCCATCTTCCACACGCTGCAGGACGCGGTGGAAACGCGGAAGTGGATCTTGAAAGGGCTTCCAATGGATACCCTGTCGATTGAGAACGCTCTCTTCGCGAAGAACGCGCGCCGGTGGCCGCTTCTGATCGACCCTCAGACCCAGGGTAACCGATGGATCCGGAGAACGTACCAGGATTCGCTGGAGGTGGTGCGGCCAAGCCAGAAGGACCTTATCAAGCGCATCGAGTTTTGCATCCGTGCTGGGCGGCCGGTGCTGCTGGAAAACGTCGGCGAGGAGATCGACGCCAGCCTCAACCCTTTGCTAGAACGACGCATCTTCGTGGAGGGTGGGACAGAGATGATTCGCATCTCCGACACGCCGATTCCGTGGAACCCGAAGTTCAAGTTCTTTATGACGACGAAACTGCCGAACCCCCACTACATCCCGGAGGTGATGGTGCGCGTCACGCTACTGAACTTCTTCATCACCCCTCACGGACTCGAAGACCAGATTCTCGGCGTTGTAGTTGGACAGGAGCGCAGGGAGCTAGAAATGCGGCGCAGTGACCTGATTGAGAAGAACGCTGCAATGAAAGCCGACCTCGTGAACACGCAGGAGAGCATCTTGTGTAAACTGAAGGAGGTGCAGGGCGAGGTGCTCGACGACGTGGAGCTTATTGCCTACCTGAATGAGTCGAAAGAGAAGACGATGGAAATTACAACGCGAGTGGCCGAGGCAGAGGCCGCCGAGGTGGAGCTCACGGCTAGCCGCGAGGAGTACCGCCCCATTGCGCATCACTCCTCGTGCCTTTACTTCTGCTGCTCCACCCTGTCCCACGTCGACCCCATGTACCAGTACTCCCTTCAGTGGTTCGTGCAGCTCTTCATCGCGAGCATTGACCAGGCGAGGCGCTCCGACGACCTGGTGCAGCGCCTAGAGAACCTGAAGGAGTATTTCACCTACAGCTTCTACCAGAACGTGAGCCGCTCCCTCTTTGAGAAGCACAAGCTTATGTTCTCCTTCTACCTCTGCGTGCGACTCAAGGACCAGCGGGCGGAGGTGGACCCCGCGGAGTTCCGATTTTTGCTGCAGGGCCCCACGCTCGTCGCCGACGCGAACGACAACCCGGACCCGAGCTGGATCACGCCGGCGACGTGGAACGAGTGGTGCTACCTAGGCCAGCACTTCAGCGCCTTCTGCGGCCTCAAGGGGCATCTTTGCGCCCACCTGCCGTACTACAAAGAACTCTTCATGTCCTCTGCCGCTCATCGACAGCCCATGGCCGCAGACTGGGCAGACAAACTGACACCGATGCAACACCTGATGTTCCTGCGCTGCGTACGGCCCGACAAGGTGATGGAGAGGTTGCAGGACTTTGTCTTGGCGGAGATGGGGGAGAAGTTTATCCGGCCGCCGCCATTTGACCTGATCACATCCTTCAAGGACTCCAGTCCGGCGGTGCCGCTCATCTTTATCCTGTCGCAAGGTGCGGACCCGTATGACGACTGGAAGCGCTTTGCCGACGCGCAGAACATGGGCAAAAAGCTGTACGACGTATCGCTCGGCCAGGGGCAAGGCCCACGCGCAGAGCGCATGATGCAGGAGGCGATGGAGAACGGCTCGTGGGTTCTGTTGCAGAACTGCCATCTCGCCACGTCCTGGATGCCGACGCTGGAACGGCTGGTTGAGTCCATCACGCCAACCACGCATCCCAACTTCCGACTGTGGCTGACGTCGATGCCAAACGCGCATTTCCCGGTGGCGGTGCTGCAGAGCGGTGTGAAGATGACAAATGAGCCGCCGAAGGGACTGCAGGCAAACGTGTCGCGCTCCATCGCCGCCTACGCAGGCGACTTTCTGGAATCCTGTCAGAAGCCGACAGAGCTCAAGAAGCTCTTCTTCTCCCTGTGCTTCTTTCATGCCCTGGTGCAGGAGCGTCGCAAGTTCGGGCCACTTGGGTGGAACATTGCGTACGAGTTCACCAGCGGCGATCTGGGCTGTTGCGTGACACAAGTGAAAATGTTCCTTGACAAGTACGCCGAGGTCCCCTACACGGTGATCCGGGAGCTGAGCGGCAACATTCACTACGGTGGACGCGTCACAGATGAGTGGGATCGCCGCACCCTCAACACACTACTGGAACCCTTTGTGACACCGGATGTCATGGCGGACGGTTACTTGTTTTGCCCGCGGCTGCAGGAGTACCAGTCGGTCCCTACCACGCACCGGCAAGGGTACCTGGACTACGTCGCCTCGTGGCCACTGAACACCAGTCCAGAGACATTCGGGCTCCACGAAAATGCGGACATCACCTGCGCCCGCACCGAGACGTTTGAGACACTGCAGGCGATCGTGCTTCTACAAGGCGACCAAGGTCGCGGGGGCGACGGTGCCTCGTCGTCGTCGGCAGCTGCGTTGACCCCAGATGACATGGTGAGGACGTTCGGGGAGGCGATCCAGCGCAAGGTCGCTGCGCCGTTTGACCTCGATCAGTTCCGCCGCAAGTATCCGACAAAGTACGAGGACTCCATGAACACGGTCCTGGTGCAGGAGGCCATCCGCTTTAACCGGCTGGTGATGCTGCTGCACCAAACACTAGAGCAGCTGCCAATGGCGATCCGCGGCGAGGTGGTCATGAGCAAGGAGCTAGAGGAAGTGTACCTGGCCCTGTACAACAACCAGGTTCCTGCCCTGTGGTCCGAAAAGGCATACCCGAGCCTCAAGTCTCTCGGTGCCTGGGTGGATGACCTGGCGCGACGCCTTGCGATGGTGCAGGACTGGTACTTGCACGGCCACCCGAACATGTACTGGATCTCCGGCTTCTTCTTCCCGCAGGCCTTCTTGACGAGTATACTGCAGAACCACGCGCGTGCGATGCACATTTCAATTGACACTATCAGCTACGACTTTGAGTGGATGTCCGCAGATCCATCATCGGTCACAGCGCGGCCGGAGGTGGGTTGCTACATTCATGGCATGTTTATCGAGGGTGCTCGCTTTCACCCTTCTACGCTGAGGTTGGCGGAGTCGTTGCCCAAGGTGCTCTACGAGCAGGCACCGATGCTGTGGTTGAAGCCCGTGCGTGACCGAGTGCCACCGGCGAGCAACATCTACGGGTGCCCGCTGTACAAGACGGTACGCCGCGCCGGCACGCTGAGCACAACTGGACACTCGACGAATTATGTGCTCACTGCCGAAATTCAGACACCACCCGAGGCGGGCGCGAATCACTGGATTCGACGCGGTGTAGCTCTTGTATGTGCGCTAAGTACGTAGCAGAGGTACGCAGTGAACCGCTCTGCTCCCACTGCAGGTCCATTTCCGTCTGCGTGTGAGCTTGGTGGAGGGAGTCGTGTGTGTGTGTGTGTGTGTGTGTGTGACGTGGATGTGTTGTTGGTGCGCCATAGCAATCACGGCGCATTTATTTCCGTCTTGCCAGGGGTGCTGTTTTGTTGTTTTTTTTTTTCTTTTCTGACACTCTTCTGCTCCTTTCGTGGTTGAGGTCACTTTACCTTTTGGGTTTCCGTGTCCTCACATTGTCGCTGCGCCACAGTAGGTGTCGCCGTAGCTGCAACATACGGAGAAAGGAGGGGGTAGACGCCCCAACAATGTACACATCGGTGAGCAATCGCACACACACACACACACACCATACACACCGTCAACACTGTTTGCGTCTCCGTCTAGTTTATTAGAATGGAATATGATGTACAGCCCCTGGTGAACGCGCTTAAAGGAGAATCGCGTTCTTTTGTTGTCGTTGAGGAGAGAAGAGGTGGTATCGATGTATACTTGAATGCACACCTCATAGAAAGGCACATGTGCTGTCCGCACGTGTGGCAGTGCCGCTGACAAGACAGGCGAGCTTCTGCGCAGTGCATATCACACACATGCACACCCGCCAAGGAAACTAATGAACCCAACTTGGCGGCTGAGCCTTATCGAGTTTCTTCGTGGACTCCGAATAACGATATGAACGCGCAGCTGCGCCGATCAACACGCGGACGCGCAGGCGTCTTCATCAGCTTAAGTTTCCCCCTGGCGAGAGCGTTGTTTTTCGCTGTAGGCACCTGTGCCGCTTTTGGTTGCTGCATCCTCGTGTCGAAGCCAAGCACCAACTCCGTGCACGCACGTTGCAATGCCTCTTTCCGTAGTCGCTGTTACCGCGCTTGTTCACTCGATGTTTTCGCTTTCTCTCCTCTTTATGTTATCGTATCTGCTTTGGAGTTTGACCGTCTTACGGTGGCCTCGATTTCAGCCTTCTCTCTTGACTCTATTCGGTGACTAACACCGTTTGTTGTTTGCCTGTCCCATACAGCTGTGCATGTGAAACAGAAGTAACCTTTTTGGGCGTCTTGGGGGTCGTGTGTTCTCCCCGTTTCCCTTGTCCACCCCCGCTCAGGGGACTCTTGCATCCGTTAGTGGTGTGAAGAGGAGGGGCGATCCGATGGTGAACACCTCACGCCATGCAGAGCCGCGCGCGCACGTCCAGGCCTGGCAGGGATCTAGGCGGACTCTCTCCACGCACTGAGGCCTCCCTGTGACCCCTCCTCCTCCTTTGCTCAGGCGAAGGAAGGACAGGGGCTGTGGAGATTCACAAACACAAAGTGGAGCGGCACCTGAGCGTAGCGGCGAGCTGCAGCAAACGAAGAAACAGAGAGAGGAAGGCAGTAACAGAGCAACAGTGGTAAGGGTGTTCTCGACATGCTTCGGGCTCGTCATCTTCCTCTGGGCTCGATCCCTGTTCCTTCTTGGCCACCGTCCACGGTCGTCCTCTTCATGCTCACTGTTTCCTCTTCTTCTCCCATCAATCGATTTCCTCATGGTGAAAACGTATCCTTTGGGGGTGGTGGTGGGCGGCGGCGGCGGTCGCAAGGAAGCGGAGAGCTCGTGAGCACTTGCTTCCTTTCCTGGTGCTGCTGTCTTCGAAGCTTGGCTGTTTTGCTTTTATCCTCCGACTAGGACCCCTTCACGATCAGACCACTTGTCTTTTCAGTCCCCTCCCCTCACATTCATACGCTCCTCCTCATCCCCGCCTTTTCATACCCGTACACCTACGGGCTGTAAAGATAACCGAGCCTCCACTGATTCCCTCGGCTGCCTGCTCCCCCTCCCTCCCCCCGCTTTGCTCATCCCACCCTTCATCGGTGAGGGCCTCTGTCGCCCACCTTTCCGTGTCGTTACGACTCGTGCATTGCCTCTTTTTTGAACGGCGCTGCCCCCCTAAGTACAAGTGCTCTAGGGCTCGATAGCTGGGCGTGCGTGTTTTAGCCACTGCCAGTGCAGCGGAGACAGCGAAATTTTCACTTCGTCCGTCTCTTGTGTCTTTTTCGCACTCCTCCCACGCCCCAGCATGGCGCTGCTGCCGTGACTGACTCGCCTTTTTTTTTGCTCTAATTATTATTTTATAGCTTTCGTGTTGCTCCCATTTCGTGTGCAGCATTTTTGCGCCTTCACACCACTCCCTCCTTTTCGTGTCTTATCCGAGGGTCACTTGTCGTCGACGGTGCTGGTACTGCGGCACCTCGTCTCTCACCCGTCCTCCTTCTTGTTCCCTTTTCTTTGTTTTGCTTCATGCGTCCGTGTCCCTCGGTACGTATCATAAACATTTCCTGCAACGCCGCGCAACGCTTTCTGCCCTTGAAGACGACAAGTGGGCTGCTGTTTAGTTACCTGCCAGCACCGCGGCATCTTGGGGAGCTTCTCTCGCACCGAACCGGAACGATCGGTGAGGCAAGGGTGTGTTGTGTGTCGGTAGATCTCCATCGCACTCTTGTTATTCGCTACCTGCATCGTGTTTATCACCAAAGCGCTGAGTGTCAGCTCTTTTGCTGTCCTGTTCACTGCTTTTTCAGTCGCCCGTGGATACGGCAACGTTTTGTGAGTGTGCGTGAAGTGCTCAATCAGCAAGACAATTCTTGGTGCCCTCAGCCCTCCCCCCTCCCCCCGAACACGACACACACACGCACCCACAAAGGCAGCTGTAGGAGCATGCACCGCACAGGGGGCCGGCAACTGGCTCTACGCAACGGTGCTGGCAAGGCCACCGCTGGCACGACATGGCTACGTGTTTTTGTAGCTGCCTTAATTACCCTCTCGACTGGGTCGGCAGTGCTGTACGTCACTATCCTCGGCCTCGACGATGTTTATTCGGTGCGAAACAGCCAAAACATCTACTACGCGAATAATTCGCTTACAGCGTCAAATGACACGTCCTCGGCGACGCGGGACCCAGTCGAAGGCCAAACATTACTTTTTCCTGAACTACACGCCTCTATTGGCTTCCACACCGTGTGCGTCAGTCATAACTGCTTCGCGCGCTCTCATGTCAGTGGCATCTCGGCCCTCGTCGCGAATGCGGCCCAAGGATCCACGGGGCCCCCTCTACCCGAACGTCTGGCTATCGCGTACGAGGAGGCAACGTCCCAATACATCTTCGGCTTTGACATAGGCACGCCGTGCGGGACGTCACGGGCCAAGATACAGTCTCTTAGCAACTTGGGCGTGGCCGCGTCGGCGTTGTCACTTGTATTGGTGCTCGCTCTCTTCGCCATAAGCATGATTCTCTGCTGGCTGGTCGGCGACGCGACTGTCAACCACGAGCTCCATTGCGTAACCGCTAACACGGTGGACCTGCCGACACCGTATGTGCTGCACAAAATGAGCCGGCATCTACGACTGAAAAAGACGCTTCTCTATAGCGCCATCCTTAGCTTATTGGTCTTTACGATGGCTCTCTGCACGATGGGTGTCGCGGTCGGACTGAACGGGAGCACGTCAAAATGTGGACAGTCTGTCTGCGCTGCGTTTGAACGGGCCATGGAGAACTTCTATGCGCTGGCAGACTCCTTGAGCATGAACGTCTCCACACCGCGCGTCTACTCGTGCCGCTACGGCAGCACCTACCTTCTCATTATGGTGGCTTTCTCTCTCTCTGCTGTCAGCCTGATAATGAACGCGGCAATGCTCTTCGTCTACCATCGATCGCGATATCACGAAAAGGTGTCGGCGATATGCGAGCAGCTGCACCAGGTGACAGGCGTGCAGAGCCGCACAGATGACAAGAATGACGCCTGCTTGCAGGCGCGGCGAGAGTCAGCCTTGGAAAAGGTCTCCTCGATGAAAAATTCTATGGCGGCCGTTTCCCGTGATGGCTCCGACGTACTCCGCAGCGACGCCCCCTTCGCCGTCGGTGGACTGGCGCGGCGTTCTTCGTTTCTGAGTACGCCCGCGGATGTACAACGGGCTGCTCACAGCGTTGGTGGTCGCATCGAATTGTATCGGCGGCTCAAACAGTTCAAGGCGGTGGAGGAGCAGAGGCGTTGGTGCATTGAAATGGAAAGGGGTATTGAGTTTCAAGCATGTCTGGCACTCGGCGAAAAGCTGGGGAGCAACGAGGGGCTTTGCAGGCTTCACAAATTCATGCTTGACTGGTTTGTCTCTCCGATCCTCGATATGTGCGTCTCGGAAACGCGCTGCAGGCAGCAGCTAATGTGTGAGTACTACACCGGGGCTACTGCACTTCTCGCTAGCTTAACTGACGGTACAACGGTTGACTCGTTAGGACCTGCTCAGCACCGAGGGGAGGGTGCCGTCCTACGGGAAAAGGTGAGGGCAGTGGCGTCACAACGCATGCGACAGTGGCAGGAAGTACAGGGGAAGATGTGCCCTACCTTTCAACGCACCACCTCGTGCACAGCTGCGGAGCCGCGACTGAGACGAAGTTTGTCCTCCCCGAGCAATTCAGAGCGAATCATACACGCGGAGCTGAACGTCGATGGGTGGATTCGGAAGTTTGAGGAGCTCCTCACAGCCTACGTGGATGCAGCCTTCTTGGTAGAACCTCTTGCGAGGCATACTCTCAAAGCGAATGTGCGGGATCAGGAGGCGAACATGAGCAGCTGCTTCTCCTATTCTAGCCAGTACAAGGCTCCCTTGCTCTACAGCAGCAGAGACAGCTTCGTTGCCGTCGGTGGTGTGCGGTCACACGTGCGTGCTGACAGCTTATCAGCTACTGGCGCCGCTGAGGCGTTCGAGTCTCCGTTCAGACAGCAGAAGGTGCTGGCGGAAGGTTCCCGTGCATCGCTCAGCGATGTTCTGCAACGCCGAGAGGTGAGTGCACGCGCGGCCGCAGCATAGCACCAGTTCCTGTACCAAGGCCACACAAAGCCTTGAGGGGAAAGAAGGCTGCTCAACTGGTGAAGAACACTTCTTCTACTCCCATGAACACTATCCTTCCTCGCGCCTCTTCTGTCCCTTAGCCAAGATGTGGCATCAGCAGGTCGCCGCCGCTGCGGCCGACGCTGCCCATCTCGTCGACGGACAGTACATTTTATCACAGCACCGACACGGTTTGGGGAGCTGCGGAGTCGCATAGCGCGTACCAAAGTGCTTCGGAGACAGAACCTCAGGAGGACAAACTCCATGGTCGCCAACAGCATCGCATCTGGACGAGTCTTGCCTCTGTATGCACCTTAGCATTAGAATGAAACCTGAACTCCTCCCATCCGACGGCGGCGGCGGCATCTGCAGTGAATGGCCTATGAGGTAAACGCAGGGACGTGCAATCACTTGATGTAAGCCGCTGTTACACAGAAACAAGCGTTACCCAGTTTTCTCTCCTATTCCTGTGTCACCTCCCCTTTCCCTCTTTGGCTCCTCCGCTCCCATGCCGACGCACCCAAGTGAGTCATGTTCGTTCTCTTACCAAAAGAAAAAGCTCTTCGACTGCTCTTGCACCTCTGGGAATCTTCTCGTGTGTGGTCCCCCTCCCCTTTCTCCCTATCGCGCTCCTTCTCATCGTGTTGTTTCTGCCTATGGTGAATTGTGAGTGCTTTGCCCCCACCTCCACACCCGTTTGTTTCGTTTGCGCTTCATCGTTGTTCTCTGTTGTGTGGGTCCCCTCGGTGGTAATAGTGGTGGTGTGTGTGTCAGCCTCTTTTGGCTGTCGTTCTGTTCTTCCTTTTCTGTTTCTGCCCTTGTTTCCCCCTTTTTCTTCTTTTCGCTGTATTAAGTGTAGCACAAAATGGCCGTCATTGTGTGTGCTGCTGCTGGTGCTGCTGGTGCTGCTGCTGCTGCTGCTGTTCAGATCACTCTTTGAGGGGTTTCGACTTTCCACTCTCCATAATTTGTTGCCTGCTTCTCTCTAGGCTGTGTCGGGGTCTCCCTCGTTTCCAGCGCACATGTGGGATACTAGTCTTTTCCTTTATCTACAGACAGCTAGGAAAGCTGCTTGCCTCCCCGCCCTCGTTTCCCTTCGCTTCTGTGTGTGTGTGTGTATTGAGGCCAATGCGGTGTCAAGCAGTCCTGACTATTCGGCCCCGATTGCAGCGGGCTCCCGCTACATCTCTACATAAACAACTTTCTTCCTCTCGCTTGGTTCCGTTTTATTTGTTCCTTTTTTTTTGGGTGGGTGGGGGGGGGGGGGGTAATTTCGGTGCTCATGAACTGTGTCACTAACATATTCGATATCTTCCACCCGCTACCTCCTCGCCGCTGCCTTGTATTTTCACTGGGCGTCCCTTGCTCCCTGCATCATGTTTGCCTTTTCCTGAAAGGATGTCATCTGCAACTTTTCTCCCTCCCACGATCTCCTCGGCTTCCTTGTCGCCGTCGTTACTCCTCGTTGCGCATCACCTCCTTTTCTCTCGTTCTTTCCGTCTTGGCCTGTTGTTTTTCAATGCATGGATATGTTCTGTTTTGCTCCCCAGCTCAGCTTCTTTCAGCGCTATACCCCCACCACCACCACCACCACCACCACCACCCTTGTTCCCTCCTCCCTCTCTCGTTTCATGTGCCTGTGTGTGTGTGTATGTGTGTGCGACAGGGTTGTCTTGATGAAGTCTTTTAGGACTTAGCACCGGTGCTAGGATTGATCTTAATGATGATCCCGCATCCTGCTTTCCAGTGACACGGGCCAGCAAACGTGGGGAAGTTACCGGATCGAGTGGTCTCATGTTGACTGGGCGAGCAACTCTAAGGCAACCTCTAACCACCACAGTCTGGCCTCCGCCCATGCCGCTTCACTGAGGAGCTTCTGTACCTGCCGCTCCGCAAAGTAGCCTGACGCCAGCCGGGTACCACGGTAGGAGCCCTGTGTGTGGAACACGCCCGGTGGTTCGACGCGTTAGGTTGCAGAGCTATCAGCACTGCTCTGAAGAAGTTCAATGTAGACCCCCTCTCCCTTACTCACTGAGTTATGAATTTCTCAGGCGATCGTCACACCTGTCGTCGCTTTTACTCAGAAGGAACTAAGGTGACATAGCTCACATGCAGATCTCCACAGGGATCAGTCCGGGACTCTCTTCCCTTCATCCTCTCTGGCGGACTCACTGAATGGGGAGCTCAACACAATGCCACGGGCTGCACCGTGCCTTCTCCGCTGCTGGCCTCATACTCCGCACATTCTCCACAGAGACAAGGATTTCATACAAGCGACAGTGCAACTTGCCCTCTGGGAGTGGAGCACTGGGCACCGGTGTATTTCGTGGAGCTCTGTGAGACTCCCAGAACGCAGTACACACACTCTGGTATGCGACACCGCCACCAGCTGAAACACTGCGCTGCGCGCACGCAGTTGGAAGAGGATCGATATCCCCGCCTGCTTCGAGTGGACCTCCAGCTAATGTGCGGGATCGACCGACACGTTGCAGAAACGATCAGAGTAGCCGGGCCTCGACTAGCCAGGCTGAGAGACGTCAGCTCGCACGCATGGGGCCCGCCGATGGATCTTCTTTGATCTTTCTACTTCGAACCGATCGAACCAGAAGCAACTTTGCAGTGCCGCCGTGTGATGGGCTATTGCTTGCAAACGCCGCAGGGAGGCACTTGAGCACTTTCACACCAAAGAAGCCGCCGTCAGAGTGGGTACCGCAACCAACATGGACGACAGAGTCCTCTTCAAAGAGGTCCATCTACTGTCCCTCGACGCCATACTGTTGCTGCGTCGCTTCCGACAGCATCTCTTCTTAGCCACACGAAGAGGTTACTCTGTGCATGTGGCGTACACGCTGGATTACGAGTGCTGTCATAGCACTCTGTCAACTCTCCTGCGGGTATGCAGGCATAGGCCCCACTCAAAGCTCTCCACCTACACACATCCCTCATGCGGAGCAGTGGCTTGTACTTCCACCGGTCCATCGCGGAAGGACTCTTCAGACGAGGAAAAGCTAGCGCCATGCAGGTACCGACACTCCCATATTGAGAAACTTCCCTACTCACTGTGGGCCGATGGAGAGGCACGAGCTGTCCTCAAGTCAAGGGTGGCCGCGATTGGCTATAATAGGGATGCTCTCACGGGTGCAGCGCCAAGAGGCCGCCCCCCCCCCTTTGCCTGCAGCTGTCGCACTGAGTGTGAAGCTGTAGCGCTAGGGTAGGAGCTACTGCAGAGACATCTGGATCACCTAGGGCGCATCAAAACACGCGCGGGCGCTGCGGCAATGGACTCTCTCTCCCTCTTCATAATGCTCGACACGGACCCTGTAAGGGTGGACGGTGGCACAGTGTAGCGTATTGGGTCCCATGTACTGTCGTTACTAACCAGTCGCATGCACCTCTTAGTACCGCGTCTCCGTGGTTATTGTGAATCATAGCACGACGACAAAGCTGGCAAGCTTTCGAAGTCGACAAGATGAGAGGAGGCAAAGTTTAGGTGCGTGACTTACGGGTCCGATTACTGGTCTCATGCACCTAAATCCTCTCTCGCTTCTCCGCACGAGTGACACCACCGCTTCCGCCCTCGGGCAGGACCCTGTGCGTGGTCCTCTTTGAATCGAGGCGCGCAGTTTACCCAAGTCCATCGGGCGGCGATCACGTAGCCGGTATGCGAGGAATGGACGGGGAAGGAAGAGAGGAACCCGTACAGAGCATGGCCACATTTGACGGCAGGAATGACTCTTCCTAGACGGCCAGGGGAGTTAACCGTGGTGCAACAGAGAGACATGGAGTGAGCTGTGGTTGTGTGCGCGTATTGGTTGAGGTGCGCGTGGTCGAATGGACATGCTGTAGTGCAAATTGGCCTCCATGACCGTGTGGTCGTCTCTCGCGCGCGACAAGTCCCATCCATCAGTGCTCTGGAAGAAGAACAAAAAACAACAACGAGAGGCGCGTCACTGGCTGTTGTTTGACTTCGTCGCCTTCTCTCTTTTCGTTCCTTCTGAGGCCTTTCTCATGTACTCTCGCACCTTACGAGGGATGCGAAGAGGGGATCGCAACTTAACACATCGAGCGTACACCCACTCGTGCACGTCTGTCTCCTGGTGTGGGCAAGGAGGAAAGGTGAAGCACTCACGGTGCCATTGGATGGAAAGGAGAGCAGGTGGCAGGGTAGAGAAGGGGTGGTTGGGGTGCGGGAAAATACAAAGGACACGCGGCACGGTAAAGCAAATTGTCGTTGGGGCAGCTCTGTGTCGCCTCGTCCTGTCATCCAAACGACGAGGACACCAAACCCTTCTAGCGAACAAGGACGTGCAGGAGTACATAAACCACATGGACTCGTTGCTGAGGTCTCTCTCCCCCTCCTCCTCCTCACTCAGAAGTATTTTTGGTGTCTCACTTCGTTGAGAAGACGGAGTGTAGGTGACCTACTGCGCATGTAACGTGCGAAAGATGTCTGCTCGCGTGTCGTCGTCGTTGTCTCCCATCGAGCACTTCTCTGTTCATGCGTCAAAGCGGAAGAGCAGGGGAAGTGGAATCTCCAGCATCTCTCTTGCGATGTACCACGTTCCCCACCGAATAGCGCATTCTGTACGAGTGCGGGTTATCTGCGGATTCGCTCTCCGTTGCTCATGAGTGGTGGGCCATGCCATTGCGTGTCTTTCTCCTGTACCACCTTCTCCTTTCTCTCTGATTCCCCTCCCTATGTTCTTCAACCGCACTGAAAAATTCCCTGTGCATTCTTTCTTGTGGCGCCGGCGCGGACGAGGGGGATGGGGCGGGCGAGGCAGGTGTATAGAGCCAGCTCTCACCGCTACACCAGTCACCGTCTCTGTCGTTCTCTCTCTCTCTCTCTCGATTGGGGTGCCTTCTTCCGCTGTAGGGTTACTGTGAACTTCCACCACCACCACCACCCCCCCCTCCCTCCGGAAAAAAAGAAAAGACAACGAGAAGCGTCACTATTGTAGTGTGTCTCTGGTGGATCACCCCCCCACACACACACACACACACATACACATACACATACACACACGTTTTTCTTTTCCATACCGTTTCTTTTGATTTGCACCGCTTCATCGAGGCTTCTTCTCTTTTGAGTTTCTCATCTATACACTCGCCGCGAAGGAGAAGCGGGACAACTGCTAGGATTTGAGTCTTGTATTTACCCTCCGTTCTCTCGTCTTGTCATCGCGCTGTTCTTGTGCCTGTGCACCGACTTGAAGGACCACGCGGGCATATAGAGAAATACATGCAGAGAGGTCCAGTGCTTTGGTAGTGCTCAGCAAAGAGAACAAGATGTCTAAGAGTGTCGACGTGTTCAATCTGTCGCAGAATCGCCTGCGCGCTGCCTCGTTCCAGGATGAGGAGGAGCGGCAAAACGCCGAGTACGCAGAGCGGCACAATCTACAGGCGCTCTTCAGTGAGTTTGCCACACAGCTGCGCGAAAAGGATCCAAAGACAGAGCAAGAGGCGGAGCGCGTCCTACTCGATCTTCTCTCACACCGCAAGGCAGAGCGGGACCGCGCTGCGCTTCGTCTGCACTTTGTTACCTGTTTTGAAGTCAACCTCGACAATGGCCGCAAAGTCTTGAAGCTAACCTCTGGGTCGGAGATATGCACACTGCACATTGTGCAAAAGACACGCTCTGTTGCCGTGGATGACACCTTCACGGTGTCACTGGAGCAGGCGGAAGAACTGACAGAGATATTCTACGAGCTTGGCCGTTTCGTGGTGGAGTCCGCCAAGGGTGAGCTGACGGGGTTTATTAGCATCGATGACCGTGATGTGTACCTCCTCGCCGGCGGCAAGGACTGCTCCGATGTTGGTGACGAACTCTTCAACATGGCTTTTCTCATGAAGGCGTCATGCAAAGATTGAGGAGCGTATCAACGGTGGTAGGGACTGAAAACTGAGGGAGACAGACAATGGCTGAGGTGGTGGTGAGAGGGTGTCTATGACTGGAATAGGGCGGCATAAAGAAAAGCGTCCCACGTCGTCCCTGGGTTATACACATGCTGAGCTCGCGCATTTTGGATACTCAAGCGTATCCTCCCTACCCCCGATTGTGTCTGACGCGCGAGTGTGTGTGTGTGTGTGCGTGTGCGTTACTGCCTCCCTCTGCCAACCTGTAGCCTGTGGATGTTTCGCTTTCTTTCACTCACCCTCTTCCTACTTTTTTTTATTACAGTTGATGAAATGAAAGTTTTCTCTTTAGTTTTCCTTTCGCTTTAATTTGCTCTCGGTTTAGCTTCCACGCCAGTGTAGGCGTACCGTGCCGCGTGTGAGTTCGTCGTTTGGCGTATTTCTGTGCGCGTTCCCCTCACGTGACCGATGCACCATCGCGTTCGTTTTAGCGTCACCTCACCCCCCTCTCCCTTCCCATGCCTTTCCCTGCGCGTCCTTGCTTGCCTTTTGTCACGTACGGGTGTGTATATATATAGGGCTGTCTCGCTGGCCGAATGGGCGCAGTCGGAGGTGACATGATCAGTGTAGAGCGCACGACATATGCTGATACTGTAGAGAGAGAGAGAAAGAGACAAGGGCTCATCACCATGCATACAACGAGAAGACAACCATTTTTTTGTGTGTGTGGTTGCCCCTCTCTCTTTCCTGGTGAGGGTACCGTCGACGATGTGCTGAGCACCTTGACACGCGCTGATGTTGCTGTCTGCTGGAGCACCAAAATGGCGCTCCTATCGCTGCAGAAACTCTTCCCTGAGAGGCGCTCCTTCATCTTCCCCTTCTCTTCTTGCCCTCTTCTTTGGCGGTGCCTCCTCCTCAACCTCATCACGTATTCTTTGCTTCTTCCTCTTCCCACCACCGCCGGTACATGTGGCACGCCCATACGCGTATTTCTTCTCGTTCTCACTATGCGACTCTACTGGCCCCGCCTTAAGACTGTGCTGAAGCCGCAGCAAGAGCAATGTCGACTTACGTCCCCAAGTCGTCTCGCGACAACGTGTATCGGTTCTTCTTCACGGAGGGCGTGATCGCGTGCAAGAAGGATCGCATGGGCACGTGGACGGGCACCCTCGGCGGTAGCACCTTCACGGTTCCGTGCATTCAGGTGATGCAGCTGATGCGCTCCCTGAAGAGCCGCAGCCTGATCAAGGAGCAGTACGCGTGGCGCCACTACTACTGGACCCTGAACGACGAGGGTATTGCCTACATGCGCAACTACCTGCATCTTGCTCCGTCGGTGATGCCGAACACGCAGAAGCCGAGCAGTGTGAACTTCGAGAAGGTGACAGAGGGTCGCGGCCGCGGTCGTGGCCGTGGTGGCCGTGGGCGCGGCGAGGGCCGCGGTCGCGGACGTGGCGAGGGCCGTGGTCGTGGCAGCCGTGGCCGTGGCTTCGGTGGCGAGCGCACAAACTACCGTGCCGCCGCCGCCGCGGCAATGGAGGGTGAGGCTGCCCCAGCAGCGGCTGCGGAGTAGGCCTACCTTGCTACTGTGCGTCCGTACCTACGCTACGGCCTCGCTGGGCCAAGTCAAGGAAATGTCCTCTCGTCTTGCACGGTGAGTCGTGTTATTTCCTCTTGTTTTGTCGTTCTATAATTTTCATTAGTAAGTTTTTTCTTTCGAACGATCTTCTCTGCAGCAACTCGACGGACCCCATCGCCGTGATACCCTCGATCGGACAGTTGAGCTTGGACGGGGGTACTGTGCATGCGAAGTGTAAAACTCTACTTCTGCGCGCAATCGGTGGTGCCAAGGATGTGTTTCGCAAGGAGTACTTCCGACGCCCATACTTGCGCGACAGAGTGAGCTACCCTGCGGTCCGTTTGCACCCATTGCTCGCCACAGACGGAGATATTCTCACCCGCGTAAAGGTGGTTGTAGCTCACTTTTGCATCACTATGCCATCCTAGACGGTATCTCAAGGCCCTTTGATTCGTCAGGTAACCAGGGAATGAGCACATCATCGCATGAAGTGCGTACTCGGAAAAACTGCGTCTCAATTCTTCTCTCTCTTTCATTCTATTTTTCCGCCACCTCCCTCCTCACCCTTTCTCCGCTGCTGCTGTGACGGGGACTGTCCTCCACCGTTCTACAAAAACGTATACAACGCTCAACTGTCGCTCCTCTACTCCCCCCTCTTGATTACTACAAGTTTAGTTAAGTGGAAAATGTCGACTTACGTCCCCAAGTCGTCTCGCGACAACGTGTATCGGTTCTTCTTCACGGAGGGCGTGATCGCGTGCAAGAAGGATCGCATGGGCACGTGGACGGGCACCCTCGGCGGTAGCACCTTCACGGTTCCGTGCATTCAGGTGATGCAGCTGATGCGCTCCCTGAAGAGCCGCAGCCTGATCAAGGAGCAGTACGCGTGGCGCCACTACTACTGGACCCTGAACGACGAGGGTATTGCCTACATGCGCAACTACCTGCATCTTGCTCCGTCGGTGATGCCGAACACGCAGAAGCCGAGCAGTGTGAACTTCGAGAAGGTGACAGAGGGTCGCGGCCGCGGTCGTGGCCGTGGTGGCCGTGGGCGCGGCGAGGGCCGCGGTCGCGGACGTGGCGAGGGCCGTGGTCGTGGCAGCCGTGGCCGTGGCTTCGGTGGCGAGCGCACAAACTACCGTGCCGCCGCCGCCGCGGCAATGGAGGGTGAGGCTGCCCCAGCAGCGGCTGCGGAGTAAGTGACTGGTGCGTGACCGCACCAAGTGTCTGTGTGCGAGACGACCGTCTTTCATTAACAACTTTGGGCATGTCATGTGGCTGTAGTGTCACTTTTCGTGTCTCCTTTGTTTTGTTTGGTGCCGTGTAGCACCGCTCATTTCCATAGGCGCGAAGAAACCAACGTGATCGATGCAGACTTCTCAGTAGCCAAGCCGCCTGTGCATTGTCCAAGTGAAGGGAGGGCGGATTCGGGGTGTGCACGAACACGTTGTGCAACTCAGTGTTGTTGAATCTTTGCTGTTTTCAAAGTGTGAGCGAAGCGGCGAGCAGGACGTAGGAGAGAGGAAGCGAGGCTTGCAATGGCAAGGGGACTCTGTCCGCTGCGGACTTGTTGATGCACAGTGCCCGGCCTCATCTACTCCGCCTTCACTCTCCCCTTCAACGTCAATGAGGGGGATCTTTTGGGTTGCCTGCAGAGGCTTCTCTATACGAGGCGCTCTCCCGCCGTGCTTACATGAAAACCTCCGCTGATTTGTCCTCTTATGTCTCTCTTTCCTCTTCTTTTTGTCTCCGGTGTGGCGTCTTGTTTGTGCTCCCGCCTGGCCGATTTTCTTTGTTTTTCCTTTCGGGGAGTGGTGGTGGCTCACTGTACTTTGCCTTTCCTCTTCACCTAGTCACCTCTCCTCCCTCACCACCATCATCACCTCGACGGCACGGTGTTTAAGTTTGACCTCTTTTCGTGTCGGTGTTCGACAGAGACCTCCTCGTCCCAGAGGTGATATCAAACGGCTTATCGGTTCACTCTGCGAGAGCACAGCAAGGGGCGCTCTCCTCACGTCCTCGCTGGCACTCAACACTGCCTCAAAATCAGCCAGGGAAGAGTGGTGCGGACACCATGCGCACAAGCGTCCGATGGTCAGAGACGGCAGAGGCGGTGAAGGATGTGCGTCCTCCCATCAACAGCCTCTGCTACAGCCCGTCTGGGGACTATGTAGTGGCGTCGTGCGGCGTGCGTGTCCTAGTGTACGCCGCCTCCACAGGCACCCTACTACACTCACTGAAGGGTCACCAGAACACAATCTACTGCGTAGACTACGCGGCTGATGGAAAGCACTTCGCCAGCGGCGGCGCTGATCGGACGGTCATTGTGTGGTCGAGCAAGGGTGTGGGCGTTGTGAAGTACCAACACAGGGAATCCATCCAAGCTCTAGCACACAATCCAATCTCTTCGCATCTGGCTTCAGTGTCCAGCATTGACTGGGGCCTGTGGTCGGCAGAGCAGCCCAAGGTCTCCAAATACCCGCTTCCCTCCAAAGGGCTCTGTGCAGCCTGGACACCCAACGGCAAAACACTCGCGATCGGGTTGCTGAGTGGCACTATCGTGCTCTTAGACAAGGGTGTCGACGAGAAGGCCCGAATTCAACGATCGGCACCTGTCTGGACTCTCGCTTTTACGCCGCTGCGAGAAAAAGGCGTCGACGTGCTCGCGGTTGGTTCATGGGACCAGCGACTGTCGTTTTACGGCCTTTCCGGCACACCTATCGGGCGAGAGCGGGAGCTCGACTTTGACCCCTGCAGTTTGTCCTACTTCAATGACGGAGAGTACATCCTTCTCAGTGGCAGCAACCATAAGGTGACCCTTTTCACAAAGGATGGGAACCGGCTCATCGATGTGGCAGACGCGGACGACTGGATCTGGTCTGCGCACCAGCGGCCGCGGCAGAAACAGCTCTGCTGCGGCACCAACGACGGCACCATAAGCTGCATCGATATCGCCATCACCACTGTCCACGCCATCTATAATGACCAATACGTGTTCCGCAAGGATATGACGAACGTGGTCGTACACCAGCTATCGCTTGACCGCAAGATGGTGATACCTTGTAACGAGTACATCCAGAAGGTCGCCACGTTTCGCAATCGACTCGCGGTGCAGCTGCAGGAGCGCATCATTGTATTCGAGCTGTTTTACGACGATGAACGCAACATGCGCTATCAGGACATCGCGCAGATTCGCCGTCGTCTCGAGTGTTCGCTGTTGTGTCTGACGACGAAGGCCATCATCGTGTCCAAGGAGAGGCGGATTACGATGTACGACTTTCAGGGCAACAAACGGCGCGAGTGGTCGATGGAGAGCGCCGTGCAGTTTGTGAAGGTCGCGGGTGGAATGGAAGGGCGAGAGATTCTGCTTGTCGGGCTGATGGGCGGTCAAGTAATGAAGGTGTTTGTCGACAATCCTTTCCCCACACTCCTGCACAAGTGTAATGCACCAATCAAGAGTGCCGACTTCAGTAGCTCACGTAGTCGCCTCGCTGTCATTGACAGCACCAACACCCTCCATGTATTGGGGCTAGGCCCGAAGAACGAGCTGCTCTTTTCCGAGGATAACGTCACGGCGGTAGCGTTTAACATTGACGTGGAGGACATACTCGCCTTCACAACAGGTGACAACACGCTGCATATAAAGACGGGCTCTCTGCCAGCGTACCAGCAAGCGGTGCGCGGCCTCGTTGTGGGCTTCAAGGCCAACCATGTCTTTAATCTGCATTACTCCAACATGATGGTGATCGACGTGCCACACGCGCACGCGCTGTACAAGTACGTGGAGATGCATAATCTCGACCGAGCCTACGACGTCGCCTGTCTTGGTGTGGCTGACTGCGACTGGAAAATGTTGGGACTGCATGCGATGAGCCACGCACGTCTTGACATCGCGCGCAAGGCCTTCACGCACATCCAGGACGTGAAGCTCGTCGAGTTGCTCAAGTTGCTGGAGCTGCGGTGTCGCCAATCGAGAGTCGAGGACGGCCTACCACCGACGGTAAACGGCGGCAGTGGTAGCGCTACCACCGCCGACGTGGCAGCCACCACGGACAAGGGACTCGTGAGTTCCAAAGACGAGTCCGCGGCAGCGCGCGCGGCAGCAAAGGATACCATATTGTACGGCAACATCCTCGCCTTCCAAGGCAAGTACCACGACGCGGCACGGCAGTTCATGAAGGCCGGTAGCGAGCTGAAGGCGGTGGAGATGTACTGCGATCTTAAAATGTGGGATGATGCGCGGAAGATCTGTACTGACGAGAAGCTTCTCAAGGACCTAATTCGGCAGCAGGCGCGCTGGGCAGAGGACTCGCAGAACTTTGTTGAGGCCGCTTCACTTTACGAGAGCTGCGGAGACTACGCAAAAGCGATTGGCATGATGGGCCAGGCAGGGCAGGTGGACAAGTTGATGAAAATGTGCCGCAGTCTTCCCAAGTCGGAGGTTACCCTCATCACGGAGTGCGGCAACTTCTTTCGCTTGCACAACGCCATCCCTTTTGCGATCGAGGCGTATGAGAAGGTGCAGGACCACCGAGCGCTTATTCAGGTCTACGTTGCCAGCGGCGACTGGCGCAATGCCTTCACCATTTTGGAGAAGGCGCCGTCCCTGGCGCGCGAGGTGTACGTCCCGTGGGCGAGTTGGCTGGCCGATAACGACAAATTCGACGAAGCCTTAGAGGCGTTCCGCGCGGCAAAGTGGCCCAAGGAGGCCATGCGGCTAATGGAAACGCTGGCGACAAACAGCGTGACGTGCCGCAAATTCCGTGACGCCGCCTTCTACTACGTTCACCTGGCTGAGGAGTACGGGCGATTTGATGACGACGAGACGCCGTCTGATGTGATGAAGGCGGCGCGAATCCGACGGAGCAACGAGTGCATTCGCCGAGCGGACATCTACTACGCCTTCTCAAGCGTGTATGCCCACACGACGCAGCCGCTGCCGTACAACGAGCTGAGCCTCTTCCACGCCGCCAAGTACCTCTTTGGCATGTGCGCGGAAGCCCCCATTCCGATGAACGTCGGCAAGACCGCCATTCTCTATACGCTTTCCCGCATCGCGAACCGACTGGAGATGGTGCGCACGGCACGCGCGGTCTTTGAGAAGCTGCAAGGCGTAATCCTTCCGCTGTCTATGATGGAGCAGGTGGACGTCGAGACGCTCATTGTGCGCAGCAAACCGGTAAAGGACCGCGAGGAGCTGCTGGATCGGTGCTTCCGGTGCAACCAGCTTATTACGCAGCTGCCAATGGCTGGAGATCGCTGTCCCACCTGCTTCCATCAGTGCGTCCGCTCCTTTGTCAACTTCGAATGTCTACCGCTGGTTGAGTTTGTTCTCGCTGACGACGTCACCGACGAGGAGGCAGAGCGGATCATCGTCTCTGGCGTTGGTCGGCGGAGGTCGGCGGACGACGAGCACAACAATAGCCAGAGCGACGCAGTGGATGCCAAGTCGTTACCCAAGGCGAAGGAGTGGCAGTCAGACAAGGGCGCGAACGTTATCAGCTTCGAGGATGAGAACATCGACTACGAGATTGATCAGCAGCTCGTCGCGATGGGCCGCTCCAAAGCGGCGGTGAACAAAGGCAACGATCCTTTCTTTACCCAGCTGCAGTACGTGCTGCGGCCCGGCCGCACCACCGCGGTGTACCAGCCATTTATTGCGTCAGCAGACATTTTGAAGGGCTTCCGCCGCGACGAAGTATTCATTGTGCGACCGAGGTACGGCACGCTCCCTGTGCCAAACCGCTACTACCGTCTGCTGCGCTCTGACATACAAGTGTGTCTGTGCAACGGCTGTCAGCACTTTTTCATTGCTGGCGATTACGAGGCGGAGTGTATGAAAGGCAGCGGTTGCCCCCTCTGCCGGTACTCTCCCGGCAAGCAAGTGGGTCGCTCAATGAGGCAAATTCTGTTCGACATGGAGGCTGCCGCTACGGTAGCGATGACTACGAGTACAGCGGGTGCTCTCTGACATGAACGACGACCACCATCAAATGCACCCAATGTGCGTAGTAGGCGTCTGTGTTTTCCTCTGGTGAAGCGTTCTCACCGTTGCTGTGGAGTGTTTCTCTCTGATTTTGCCTCCCCCCCCCCTCAGTTTGTGTGTGGTGTGCTTCGTGTCTCGGTATTGCGTCTCTTCACTTCGCTGGTTTTTTTCTTCCCTGCAACCCCCCTCCCCCCCCCTCCCCTCCCTCCCCAACGCACACACACACACACACACACACACACTTCGCTGTAGAGATGGCAATTGGAGGAGAGTCGGGTGGGAAGCGCCTTCCTCCAATGTATGTGTAGTAGCCTTTGTATAGACCAGCCATGCCACTCCCGCGCTTTCCCTCATCGTGGGTGCATCAATCAGCCACACGCGTCCTATTCGCTCTCTTTCCGCCCACTCTGAGGGCGCCTTGGTGGTATTTTGCACAAGAGCGCGTATAGCAAACTCAGCGAAAACCACTGGAAGGCCAACGTAGTACAGGCGTACGGCCACGATGCAGGAGGGAGGGAGACAGCCTCGTCTACGCCACTGCGGCACGTGTGACTCTCCCTACGCGAGTCTCCACAAAGGCGACTTCAAATAATCTGATACCCCTCTCTCGCTCTTTCCTTCACGTACTGCGCTCTGGATGCTCGTGCATTTGTGTTCTGCCAAGTGAATCACTGTCTGTGGTAGAGTGGTCGCTGATTTGAGAAGGCCGTAAAGCCTGCTCGAAAGCACCCCAACCAAGTCAGGCAACAGACAACCGCTCCAGCTCCCCCCCCTTTTCCCACAGCGTTTAAAGTGGAACTGCACCATGCATCACCTCGTCGAAACGTCTTCTCGCCTTTTTGCCTCCCTCGATCCTTTGTGTCTTCTCTGGAACGACTTGGATCAGTACGCTCATCACCTCCCTCGCCTCCGCGCTGCTATCCGCCCACTCTCCATTGTCATCATAGGTGTCGAGAGCTGTCGGTGGTGGCGCACACATACAAGGAAGTACATCGCGTCTAACAGGCTCCTTTCGGGTAACCCAAAACGTCGACATCGTCTGGAACTGTTGAGCTGACAGAGAGCACGTAACGTTGTGGCAGTGATTAGCCTTTTCGAGATGGTCCGAGGAACAAATGCGTCGCAGCTGCGGCGCTGCTGCCTCGGCCTTCTTCTTGTTCTCTTCATTTTGCGCGTGTCAGCAGAGGCGGCGCATATCGAGAAGAGAGACTTCTTCCTGGAGGACAATGTCGGAGACCCCTGGTTGCCGCAGCTCGAACTACCCATCCCGCCTGACTTCACGTCTGGGCAACGCCTCCTGAGCACCTCCGAGCAGTGGATGGTGCTCGCGCACGTCGGCGTTCCGTTGCACGTCGTGATGGACAACGAAAATGATCTTGAGCGTATTGTGGAAGTTGTTAACTTTATGCGCACCACCCCCGCTGGTGTCTGCCCGCGCCACACGACAACGTACCGCATCATGTATTACTGGTTTCACTCAGAAGAGTTGAAGCTTCTCTATGGTGAGGAGCGCTGGGCAGCGCTGCAGCGACTACAACGGCCAGCGGCTTGGTCCTTGGTGCTTAAGGACAACGCAGGTCCTGCTGTCCGGGCCGCAGAGCGCTTTATTGTCGAGCTGGAGGCCCTGGACCCACCAGGGCAAATTACGTTCGTTTTTCATCAGCAGAGGTCAGGGTTAACGAGATTACATGTCTCTCTTGCGGACCTCAGGGTACTGAGCCATTCCCTTCGCCTGACCCGCACTACTCAGTATCGATGGCAGCGACTGACAGTGGATACCAAGGCACCGCTACTTCGCTTTCAAACACAGCGCTTGCTGCGTGCAAAGCTACAGTACCACGAGCACATTAAGGCCTTTGACGAGGCCGTCGCGGAGGCTCAGCGCGATCTGCACGCAAGTTTGGAAGAGCTTCGCAAAAGCGAGCAGGCCGCGTACGCAGAGCACACGTACTTCAAACGGAATTACCAGCGCTTTTTTCTGGAGCGCCAATCGCGCCTCCGTGGAGAGAAAGAGGTAATGGATGGTGCCGGTGGGGTAGATGGGGGGGTATCTATCGGTGACAACACCGGATCGCGGCGAAGTGCAGGAGTGCGCATTCATCCCGCCGCGGGTTCTTCTTTCGTATCGTCGCTTGCTGATGCTCGGGTCGTGTCGTGCCGGAAGGTGTCCGCTGCGTGGGCCACGCTCCGCACAGCTGGCGTCCGTCACGAAGCAGAGACGCGTGTGGTGCAGCTGCGACGCCTCCATTCTCGGCACAGGTGCAAGGAGCCTCTGCCGGAGCTCCTAGTTGCCACCTCTGCTGCTCAGAAAGAAACGGGGCTGAGTGAGGCAGCAGCGCACGTATGGCGCGATGGTGTTGCGGAAATGGAGGCGCAGCGGCGCAAGTCAGGTCGGCCACCGACGTTTGCACAGGTGTTTGCTATTCTATACGGTGTATGGGAGGTGGAGAAGGCTGCCACGCAGGTGCCCCATCAGTCACAAGAGGCGCCACCTTCAATCGAGATGGTGGCGTCGGACGAGGGCTTTGATGGCTCCGCCTTTGCCGCATTTGCGGAGGACCTGATGGAACGCGGCGATGCGCTGGCGGCTGCGCCCAACAGCCGCCTTCAACGTTGGATACGCGCGGAGATGCACTACACGTTGGCCGTTTTGCAGCTGGTTGGGCCGAAGACCTCACCCTCGAAGACGCACCCTGCCACGGCGTCCTCGATCGTGCGTGCTGTGGTGCACTTGCATGCATCACTGGGCGCCGGGTCTCACCACGCTGCTGGCGCTTTAGCGACGCTAAGAGAACACGGTATATATACCCGGCAGCAGAGCAAGGCGGCCATGATGCTGCTGCTGCGATCTATGGAACAAGCGCCTACGCACCTCTGGCGCGAGCTGCTGCTGCGCCGTTCCTCTCGTAGCTTTCCCGAAGCTGCCACGACAACGTTACCGAAACCTGAGGCGTCGCGGCTTCTCCGCTTCGAGCACTTCTACGCCGTGGACCACACCTTCAGCGAGGTGGATGACCCCTTCATGACCCGCCAGAGCATCGCCACACTCGTCGCCATGACAAACGAGAACATCAACGTCGCCGACGAGGAGCCAGTATTGGAGAATGTCTACCGTGAGGCCGAGGTCGGACGTGGTGACGGGGAATATGAAGGACGTTTAACAGCGCGACTTAATCGGCGGCTGCTTAAAGCGAACATACTGCTCTCCGGATTCAAGGGGGTGCAGCGAGACGCGCAAGAAGCGCAGTGCGAGCTCCTCATCATCTTGCGGCGCCTCGGCTACCTTTGCGATCTTGATCTTCGTCAGTTCTTCACTTCCGGCGTATCCTCACGTGAGCCGAATTCGGCGCCTACTTCCTCAATGGCGTTGCTGACCATCATCGGTGTTTCTCTGCCGGACTCCTGCGACGAACATGAGGCTGAGCTGCTTGACGCCATGAGTAGCCCCCGGTACATGCTTTTGCGTTGCCCGAGTGGGGCTCCTGTTTCCTCACGGCGATCGCGAGGCCACCTCGATGTGTCCAACTCGAAGGCGTTGTTTGAGCTGCTTCTGCAGACGCTGCTAGCCCTCAGCTATGCCCACCTCATCCACAAGCATCGGTACGATCTCAGCCACCTCTACGCTTCCCTTGCCCTGGAGTTGTCCCTGCGCGTGGCACGTGCGACGATGGCCCGTTGTGTCTCAGCGGCAAACATGAGTGGCGTCTTACACGCGCACAACCACTGGAGCGGCATCAATGAAGCAATGGCAAACTCGTTTATGGAGGCGGTGAACAAGGTGGCAGAGAGCGACAGCGAAGTCGCGTGGGCCGCCGAAGTATTATGGGAGGAGCTGCAAAGCATCGAAAATGCGACGTCGCAGAGGCATCTTGACGGTCCAGCTTTGAGTGACGGAGTCCAGCGGGTGCTGCGTCGCTTTACCAGCGTGGTGGACTCTCCGTTTGTCTCCACTGAGTCCCTGCTACTCATAGGCACGAGTCGCTGGGCGGCTAGGGGTCCATTGTCGGGCACCGCCGCAGAGGTGGAGGCGTTTGAGCGCGACTTACCTGAATGGGCAATGGAGCCATTCGGTCTCCTGCATCGACTGCTGCAGAAGTATCCGACGAGCTCCAGTGCGGCGGAGACGCAAGAGGTAAGACACCCATCTCCCAGTGGTACGGTGCCGGGCTCTTCCACGAGCGTGCGTTTCAACACGGCTGCTATGGACGTCCACGCCCTCTTTCTGGTCTTTTTAGCGGCGATGAAGCGATGGAAACGGGACTTACCACTTCTGCACACGTTAGACGCGACGTCCTATTCAACTCGACGCACCGACCCGTTTGTGCTGAGCTCCTTTCTCCTGCAAACACGCGACAGCGCAACTGGCGCACCGCTCATCTCCATCGAAAAACTACGCGCTGTCGCCTATGCCGCCTCCCCCTACTTTCTGGGTGACACGCCACACTTGCTGCCTCTCGTTGACGACACAGTCGACTCGTACGCCGCGCGGTTGCTGTGCTTCGCTGCCCGGCACATTCACTTCCTGGAACCATCCACTGAACTTCTCCGCAGTGGTCGCTACGGCGTCCGGAGTACGGACTCCCGCCGGACCGCCTCGACGGAGAGGATGAGGAGTGACCAATGGAACAGCCTCCTGGATGACGGCCCACCACAAAAGTCACGCTTGCAGACCTTGCGCCGAGTGAAACAGCACACCGTCGAGAACGCAGACTTGCAACCGCTGCTCTATGCGGCGGACATACACGACTACATGAACCAGTCGCGTTGGACAAGCATTGCGACGGTGATGAACGCAGTGTACAATACAGCGCTCTATCCATTCACGACGACGGTGTCAGAGGAGCTGATTGCGGGGATGGAGACACAAATGCAACTCCTGACGCCGGAGGAGCGACGCGCAGAGTTGAGCAGTCGACTTCAAGCGAGTGCAGAAAAGGGGCACTCGCAGCAGACAGAGAAGAGGGCAGCAGGGACGGCGGTCTCTGCATTTGTGAGCGCCTTTGTGAAGGATGCCGCACTGCGCGAGCTCTTCATTGCCGGGCAGCTGCTTACCGTCGCGTTAGAGTCCGGTATGCCGGAGGGGTTTTCGCTTCTCTTCCTTGAAGTCACGGAACGCGGCAACCGATGTCTGCGCCCCATCGTGGCGCACTTGGCGGGGTCTGTGTTTGGCCGCGTGGCGCCGAGCGTGTGGACAGAGCTCCACCTCACCGCGCAGTGGCAACGCGAAAAGAAGCAGCTTGTGAGCAAGGGCCCGCTCTTTGCGCTCGACGCACGCACACCCTTTCGGTACGCGTCCGTTGAAGCTCGCCAGGAGCTGTTTGCGCGTGTGAGTCGATGGAATGCAGCGAGGGCACTGCAGGGTGATGGCGACGAAGCCGATGTGTCGAGTGAGCGCCAGCTGCGTCGAGTCTCGCAGGCACTTGATCAGCTACTGTGGTGCGCCGGCTTCCTGACGCGATGTGTCCACCGGCATACCCATCATGTGTACCCGTATGCCTACGAAGGGTCTGTTTTTCCAGCAGCAGATCTGGAATGCGTTGCAGACATGAACCGTCTGTTAATGGCTCAGAGACCCCCGTCCGAGGCAGCGACATGGGTGACTGGGGATGCGGCGATGTGGACCTTGAGCGAGTGGCGACGCGCGCAGCAAAACAGTACAGCTCTTCTCCAGGACTTAAGTGAGCGACTAGCTTACGTCTACGAAATAGTTGATAGTGCGCCGGCGCGCCGTTTTCCCCTCTCCGCGGCGGACTTCCACCGCAACGTGACAGAAGAAGAGCACGCTGCGATGCTGGCGGAGCGCAACCGCGATTACACCTCCCTCTTTGCGCATGCGTCGACGCAGTTGGTGGAGCCGTGGAACCGACTCTCGTATGACTACAGCGAGCAATTCGTGGCATACGGAGAGGGCTTCTACTACAACCAGCGCTTGCACCGCGTTAGCGGGTACCGCTGGGGAGCGATGCTGCGCATGTGGTGGCTGCGAGTGCGCACCATGTGGCCCTGGTAGTCAAAATCAGCGAAAGTTGTGGTGAGAAAATAGGGTGGATCTGCGGCACATCTCTGCTCGACCTGTGTGGCTGTGGTGCATCGCTCCCCCTCCCCCTTGAAGAAACGCAAAACAACAGCAAACAAACGCCGTCATTTCACCACGGCTCTTTTTCCTATTGAGGCTTCTGACAGAGAGTAGTACAACGCTCGATGATGTGCGTGTCGACAAGCTTCACCGTTGTCTGGACTGACTGGAGGTCTGATACGCCAGCTGACCCCGCTGCCCAGATTCGCTCAGAGCAACGGAAAAACAACAAGAGGACGAGGACAGTCTTCTGCAACCTGTCTGCCTCCCGACCAATCACAATGGTGTTACTTATGTCTCTAGCGCCATCGCATCTCTCTCCCCCCTCTTTCTGTATCCTTCCTCCACCCTTGATGACTGAGGGACATCACTGTGTGGGGTAGCCAGGGCCCCGTACACTCTCCCCCCTCCCTCTCCCTGCCAGTGCCGAGCCACCGCTGGTGGTGACTGGGTCAAGCACCCACGACGTGGGGTGGGGGCGGGGGTGGTTGGCGCAATGTATCGCTACGCATATCGGCGGTGGGGTTGTGGATGGCGTTGTGTCGGAGCGACATGCGACAGTGAGCACCCTTGTACCCTCTGCGTGGTGGGCGGGGCGTGAACCTGACTCGAACGCATCCCACCCGTGTCCCCCACTGCCTACTGGTGTGGCGAGCCTGAGCGCTCCCGGAGAGGGAGGTGACTGGCGGCGTGTGTGTGTGTGTGTGGGCCGATCGAGTACGAGTCAGGAGGCGGTGCTCCGGCAACTGAGCCGGCGCGTTGCCGTAGCGCGTGCCTAGCGCTGCTTCGCACCGCGCGATCGGGCGGGCCCTGTGGCAGGCTGGTGAGCAGGGTGGTGCTGCGCTGAGGTTCTGTGGCGGAGAGTGGATATTTTGTAAAAAGAGTCTCTCTGATGAGGCTCACCTGCATGCACTCAGGTGCGCGGACAGCCCCGCGAAACCCTCAACTCTTCACGCTTTTTTCCGCTCCCAGACGCCCTCTGGCGGAGTGTGCCCTTGCGGCGGTCCTTTACTCGTCCATAGCGCGCAGTTCTCCTCACTTTT